>NW_028270344.1:0-149309 GCF_037043375.1 Chiloscyllium plagiosum | reverse complement strand
TTTACCCTCACCCCCCCCTTTAACCCTCACGCCCCCCCCTTTACCCTCTCCCCCTCCCTTTACCCTCTCCCCCTCCCTTTACCCTCTCCCCCTCCCTTTACCCTCACCCCCCTCCCTTTACCCTCTCCCCCTCCCTTTACCCTCTCCCCCCCTCCCTTTACCCTCTCCCCCTCCCTTTACCCTCACCCCCCCTTTACCCTCTCCCACCCCCTCCCTTTACCCTCACCCCCTCCCTTTATCCTCTCCCCTCCTCCCTTTACCCTCACCCCCCCTCCCTTTACCCTCACCCCCCCTCCCTTTACCCTCTCCCCCTCCCTTTACCCTCTCCCCCTCCCTTTACCCTCACCCCCTCCCTTTACCCTCACCCCCTCCCTTTACCCTCTCCCCCCCCTCCCTTTACCCTCACCCCCCCTCCCTTTACCCTCTCCCCCTCCCTTTACCCTCACCCCCCCCTCCCTTTACCCTCACCCCCCCTCCCTTTACCCTCTCCCCCTCCCTTTACCCTCACCCCCCCTCCCTTTACCCTCACCCCCCCTCCCTTTACCCTCACCCCCCCTCCCTTTACCCTCTCCCCCTCCCTTTACCCTCACCCCCCCCTCCCTTTACCCTCACCCCCCCTCCCTTTACCCTCACCTCCCCCTCCCTTTACCCTCACCCCCCCTCCCTTTACCCTCACCCCCCCTCCCTTTACCCTCACCCCCCCTCCCTTTACCCTCACCCCCCCTCCCTTTACCCTCTCCCCCCCTCCCTTTACCCTCTCCCCCCCCTCCCTTTACCCCCTCTCCCCCCTTCCCCCCCTCCCTTTACCCCCTCTCCCCCCTCCCTTTACCCTCTCCCGCCCCTCCCTTTACCCTCTCCCGCCCCTCCACCCTCTCCCCCCCTCCCACTTTACCCTCTCCCCCCCCCACTTTACCCTCTCCCCTCCCTTTACCCTCTCCCCCCCCTCCCTTTACCTTCTCCCCCCTCCCTTTACCCTCTCTCCCCCTTTACCCTCTCCGCCCCCTCCCTTTCCCCTCTCCCCCCTCCCCTTTACCCTCCCCCCTCCCCTTTACCCTTCCCCCCTCCCCTTTACCCTTCCCCCCTCCCCTTTACCCTTCCCCCCCTCCCTTTACCCTTCCCCCCTCCCCTTTACCCTCCCCCCCTCCCTTTACCCTCCCCCTCCCTTTACCCTCTCCCCCCCTCCTTTTACCCTTCCCCCCCTCCCTTTTACCCTTCCCCCCTCCCTTTACCCTCCCCCCTCCCTTTACCCTTCCCCCCCCTTTACCCTCACCCCCCCTCCCTTTACCCTCACCCCCCCTCCCTTTACCCTCACCCCCCCTCCCTTTACCCTCACCCCCCCCTCCCTTTACCCTCACCCCCCCCCCTTTACCCTCACCCCCCCTTTACCCTCTCCCCCTCCATTTACCCTCACCCCCCCTCCCTTTACCCTCACCCCCCCTCCCTTTACCCTCACCCCCCCTCCCTTTACCCTCACCCCCCCTCCCTTTACCCTCACCCCCCCCCTTTACCCTCACCCCCCCTTTACCCTCTCCCCCTCCATTTACCCTCACCCACCCTCCCTTTACCTTCACCCCCCCTTTACCCTCACCCCCCCTTTACCCTCTCCCCCTCCCTTTACCCTCTCCCCCCCTCCCTTTACCCTCTCCCCCCTCCCTTTACCCTCTCCCCCCCCTCCCTTTACCCTCACCCCCCCTTTACCCTCACACCCCCCTTTACCCTCTCCCCCTCCCTTTACCCTCTCCCCCCACCCTTTACCCTCTCCCCCCACCCTTTACCCTCTCCCCCCCCCTTACCCTCCCCCCCCCCTTTACCCTCTCCCCCCTCCCTTTACCCTCTCCCCCCTCCCTTTACCCTCTCCCCCCCTCCCTTTACCCTCTCCCCCCCCTTTACCCTCACCCCCCCCTTTACCCTCACCCCCCCCTTTACCCTCTCCCCCTCCCTTTACCCTCACCCCCCCTTTACCCTCACCCCCCCTTTACCCTCACCCCCCCCTTTACCCTCTCCCCCTCCCTTTACCCTCACCCCCCCTTTACCCTCACCCCCCCTTTACCCTCTCCCCCTCCCTTTACCCTCACCCCCTCCCTTTACCCTCTCCCCCTCCCTTTACCCTCTCCCCCTCCCTTTACCCTCACCCCCACTTTACCTCACCCCCACTTTACCCTCACCCCCTCCCTTTACCCTCACCCCCCCTTTACCCTCTCCCCCTCCCTTTACCCTCACCCCCCCTTTACCCTCTCCCCCCTCCCTTTACCCTCTCCCCCTCCCTTTACCCTCACCCCCACTTTACCCTCTCCCCCTCCCTTTACCCTCTCCCCCTCCCTTTACCCTCTCCCCCTCCCTTTACCCTCCCCCCTCCCTTTACCCTTCCCCCCCCCCTTTACCCTCTCCCCCCCTCCCTTTACCCTCACCCCCCCTCCCTTTACCCTCACCCCCCCTCCCTTTACCCTCACCCCCCCTCCCTTTACCCTCACCCCCCCTCCCTTTACCCTCACCCCCCCCTTTACCCTCACCCCCCCTTTACCCTCTCCCCCTCCATTTACCCTCACCCACCCTCCCTTTACCTTCACCCCCCCTTTACCCTCACCCCCCCTTTACCCTCTCCCCCTCCCTTTACCCTCTCCCCCCTCCCTTTACCCTCTCCCCCCTCCCTTTACCCTCACCCCCCCCTCCCTTTACCCTCACCCCCCCTTTACCCTCACACCCCCCTTTACCCTCTCCCCCTCCCTTTACCCTCTCCCCCCACCCTTTACCCTCTCCCCCCACCCTTTACCCTCTCCCCCCTCCCTTTACCCTCTCCCCCCTCCCTTTACCCTCTCCCCCCCTCCCTTTACCCTCACCCCCCCTCCCTTTACCCTCTCCCCCTCCCTTTACCCTCACCCCCCCTCCCTTTACCCTCACCCCCCCCTCCCTTTACCCTCACTCCCCCTCCCTTTACCCTCACCCCCCCTTTACCCTCTCCCCCTCCCTTTACCCTCACCCCCTCCCTTTACCCTCTCCCCCTCCCTTTACCCTCTCCCCCTCCCTTTACCCTCACCCCCCACTTTACCCTCACCCCCACTTTACCCTCACCCCCTCCCTTTACCCTCACCCCCCCTTTACCCTCTCCCCCTCCCTTTACCCTCACCCCCCCTTTACCCTCTCCCCCTCCCTTTACCCTCTCCCCCTCCCTTTACCCTCACCCCCACTTTACCCTCTCCCCCTCCCTTTACCCTCTCCCCCTCCCTTTACCCTCTCCCCCTCCCTTTACCCTCCCCCCTCCCTTTACCCTTCCCCCCCCCTTTACCCTCTCCCCCCCTCCCTTTACCCTCACCCCCCCTCCCTTTACCCTCACCCCCCCTCCCTTTACCCTCACCCCCCCTCCCTTTACCCTCACCCCCCCTCCCTTTACCCTCACCCCCCCCTTTACCCTCACCCCCCCTTTACCCTCTCCCCCTCCATTTACCCTCACCCACCCTCCCTTTACCTTCACCCCCCCTTTACCCTCACCCCCCCTTTACCCTCTCCCCCTCCCTTTACCCTCTCCCCCCTCCCTTTACCCTCTCCCCCCTCCCTTTACCCTCACCCCCCCCTCCCTTTACCCTCACCCCCCCTTTACCCTCACACCCCCCTTTACCCTCTCCCCCTCCCTTTACCCTCTCCCCCCACCCTTTACCCTCTCCCCCCACCCTTTACCCTCTCCCCCCTCCCTTTACCCTCTCCCCCCTCCCTTTACCCTCTCCCCCCCTCCCTTTACCCTCACCCCCCCTCCCTTTACCCTCTCCCCCTCCCTTTACCCTCACCCCCCCTCCCTTTACCCTCACCCCCCCTCCCTTTACCCTCACTCCCCCTCCCTTTACCCTCACCCCCCCTCCCTTTACCCTCACCCCCCCTCCCTTTACCCTCACCCCCCCTCCCTTTACCCTCTCCCCCTCCCTTTACCCTCACCCCCCCTCCCTTTACCCTCTCCCCCTCCCTTTACCCTCACCCCCCCTCCCTTTACCCTCTCCCCCTCCCTTTACCCTCACCCCCCCTCCCTTTACCCTCTCCCCCTCCCTTTACCCTCACCCCCCCTCCCTTTACCCTCACCCCCCCTCCCTTTACCCTCTCCCCCTCCCTTTACCCTCACCCCCCCTCCCTTTACCCTCTCCCCCTCCCTTTACCCTCACCCCCCCTCCCTTTACCCTCACCCCCCCTCCCTTTACCCTCACCCCCCCTCCCTTTACCCTCACCCCCCCTCCCTTTACCCTCTCCCCCCTCCCTTTACCCTCACCCCCCCTTTACCTTGAACCAGCCTCTTCATGGTGGTGTACCGCGCCCAGAGGAGGGACTTGCTGTCACTGCCCCCCCGGGGGGCAGGGACCCTCCGCTCGGGCTGGCCCGGGGGCATCTGATGCCCCCAGCGCCGGGCACCCCCCGTCCCTTGCCCGGCCCGGGAGTGCCAGCCAGCCCCCAGAGCCTGCGCTGCGGAGCGCCCGTTCCCCATCGCCTGCGCTGCCTTGGGCTAGCGCCAGCCCCGTCCCTTCCCTTTCCCTTCCTCCTGCTCCAATCACAGGCAAGGCTGCTGCCCACGTGGGTTGTGGGGAAGCCAACCAGGGGCCCCCCTTCCCCCCCCCCCCCCAAAAGACCAGACGTGTCAGTCCTGCTGTTTGCAAATACTCTCGAAAACAGAGGAGGGCAGGGGGAGGGGGAGGTGAAACATACAAAACATTTCTGTTCCAACCCGACCTTCCCCCACCCCCCAAAAATAAACTTTCAAACTGCACACCCCCCCCCAAAAACCTGTCTGCAACTCCCCCCCCAAAAATAAACTTTCAAACTGCACACACCCCCCCCCCCCAAAAACCTGTCTGCAACTCCCCCCCCAAAAATAAACTTTCAAACTGCACACACCCCCCCAAAAACCTGTCTCCAACTCCCCCCCCCAAAAATAAACTTTCAAACTGCACACCCCCCCAAAAACCTGTCTACAACTCCCCCCCAAAAAAATAAACTTTCAAACTGCACACACACCCCCCAAAAACCTGTCTGCAACTCCCCCCCCAAAAAAATAAACTTTCAAACTGCACACCCCCCCCCAAAAACCTGTCTGCAACTCCCCCCCAAAAATAAACTTTCAAACTGCACACCCCCCCAAAAAACCTGTCTGCAACTCCCCCCCCCAAAAATAAACTTTCAAACTGCACACACACCCCCCAAAAACCTGTCTGCAACACCCCCCCAAAAATAAACTTTCAAACTGCACACCCCCCCCCCAAAAACCTGTCTGCAACTCCCCCCCCAAAAATAAACTTTCAAACTGCACACCCCCCCCCAAAAACCTGTCTGCAACTCCCCCCCCAAAATAAACTTTCAAACTGCACACACCCCCCCCCAAAAACCTGTCTGCAACTCCCCCCCCAAAAATAAACTTTCAAACTGCACACACCCCCCCCAAAAACCTGTCTGCAACTCCCCCCCCAAAAATAAACTTTCAAACTGCACACACACCCCCCCCCAAAAACCTGTCTGCAACTCCCCCCCCCAAAAATAAACTTTCAAACTGCACCCCCCCCAAAAACCTGTCTGCAACTCCCCCCCAAAAAATAAACTTTCAAACTGCACACACCCCCCCCCAAAAACCTGTCTGCAACTCCCCCCCCAAAAAATAAACTTTCAAACTGCACACACCCCCCCCCCAAAAACCTGTCTGCAACTCCCCCCACCAAAAAATAAACTTTCAAACTGCACACACCCCCCCCCCAAAAACCTGTCTGCAACTCCCCCCCCACAAAAATAAACTTTCAAACTGCACACACACCCCCCAAAAACCTGTCTGCAACTCCCCCCACCAAAAAATAAACTTTCAAACTGCACACACACCCCCCAAAAACCTGTCTGCAACTCCCCCCCCAAAAATAAACTTTCAAACTGCACACACACACCCCCCAAAAACCTGTCTGCAACTCCCCCCCAAAAATAAACTTTCAAACTGCACACCCCCCCCAAAAACCTGTCTGCAACTCCCCCCCCCAAAAATAAACTTTCAAACTGCACACCCCCCCCCAAAAACCTGTCTGCAACTCCCCCCCAAAAATAAACTTTCAAACTGCACACACCCCCCCCCCAAAAACCTGTCTGCAACTCCCCCCCAAAAATAAACTTTCAAACTGCACACACCCCCCCCCAAAAACCTGTCTGCAACTCCCCCCCAAAAATAAACTTTCAAACTGCACACCCCCCCAAAAACCTGTCTGCAACTCCCCCCCCAAAAATAAACTTTCAAACTGCACACACACCCCCCAAAAACCTGTCTGCAACTCCCCCCCCCAAAAAATAAACTTTCAAACTGCACACCCCCCCCAAAAACCTGTCTGCAACTCCCCCCCCCAAAAATAAACTTTCAAACTGCACACACTCCCCCCCCAAAAACCTGTCTGCAACTCCCCCCCCAAAATAAACTTTCAAACTGCACACACACCCCCCCAAAAACCTGTCTGCAACTCCCCCCCCAAAAATAAACTTTCAAACTGCACACACACCCCCCCAAAAACCTGTCTGCAACTCCCCCCCCCAAAAATAATCTTTCAAACTGCACACACCCCCCCCCAAAAACCTGTCTGCAACTCCCCCCCCAAAAATAAACTTTCAAACTGCACACACACCCCCCAAAAACCTGTCTGCAACTCCCCCCCCAAAAATAAACTTTCAAACTGCACACACCCCCCCCAAAAACCTGTCTGCAACTCCCCCCCCAAAAATAAACTTTCAAACTGCACACCCCCCCCCAAAAACCTGTCTGCAACTCCCCCCCCAAAAATAAACTTTCAAACTGCACACCCCCCCCCCAAAAACCTGTCTGCAACTCCCCCCCCAAAAATAAACTTTCAAACTGCACACACACCCCCCAAAAACCTGCCTGCAACTCCCCCCCCAAAAATAAACTTTCAAACTGCACACACTCCCCCCAAAAATATGTCTGCAACTCCCCCCCCAAAAAATAATCTTTCAAACTGCACACCCCCCCAAAAACCTGTCTGCAACTCCCCCCCAAAAAAATAATCTTTCAAACTGCACCCCCCCCCAAAAACCTGTCTGCAACTCCCCCCCCAAAAAATAAACTTTCAAACTGCACACCCCCCCCAAAAACCTGTCTGCAACTCCCCCCCCAAAAAATAAACTTTCAAACTGCACACCCCCCTAAAAAACCTGTCTGCAACTCCCCCCCCCAAAATAAACTTTCAAACTGCACACCCCCCCCAAAAACCTGTCTGCAACTCCCCCCCCCAAAAATAAACTTTCAAACTGCACACCCCCCTAAAAAACCTGTCTGCAACTCCCCCCCCCAAAATAAACTTTCAAACTGCACACACACCCCCCCAAAAACCTGTCTGCAACTCCCCCCCCAAAAATAAACTTTCAAACTGCACACACTCCCCCAAAAACCTGTCTGCAACTCCCCCCCAAAAATAAACTTTCAAACTGCACACACACCCCCCCCCAAAAACCTGTCTGCAACTCCCCCCCCCAAAATAAACTTTCAAACTGCACACACACCCCCCAAAAACCTGTCTGCAACTCCCCCCCCAAAAATAAACTTTCAAACTGCACACACCCCCCCAAAAACCTGTCTGCAACTCCCCCCCAAAAATAAACTTTCAAACTGCACACCCCCCCCAAAAACCTGTCTGCAACTCCCCCCCCAAAAAATAAACTTTCAAACTGCACACACACACCCCCAAAAACCTGTCTGCAACTCTCCCCCCCCAAAAATAAACTTTCAAACTGCACACACACCCCCCCCAAAAACCTGTCTGCAACTCCCCCCCCCAAAAATAAACGTTCAAACTGCACCCCCCCCCCCAAAAACCTGTCTGCAACTCCCCCCCCAAAAATAAACTTTCAAACTGCACACACACCCCCCCCAAAAACCTGTCTGCAACTCCCCCCCCCCAAAAATAAACTTTCAAACTGCACACACACCCCCCCCAAAAACCTGTCTGCAACTCCCCCCCCCAAAAATAAACGTTCAAACTGCACCCCCCCCCCCAAAAACCTGTCTGCAACTCCCCCCCCAAAAATAAACTTTCAAACTGCACACACCCCCCCCCAAAACCTGTCTGCAACTCCCCCCCCCAAAAATAAACGTTCAAACTGCACACACTCCCCCCAAACACCTGTCTGCAACTCCCCACCAAAAATAAACTTTCAAACTGCACACCCCCCCCAAAAACCTGTCTGCAACTCCCCCCCCCCAAAAAAATAAACTTTCAAACTGCACACACCCCCAAAAACCTGTCTGCAACTCCCCCCCCAAAAATAAACTTTCAAACTGCACACACACCCCCCAAAAACCTGTCTGCAACTCCCCCCCCCCAAAAAAATAAACGTTCAAACTGCACACACACCCCCAAAAACCTGTCTGCAACTCCCCCCCCCAAAAATAAACTTTCAAACTGCACACACCCCCCCCCCAAAAACCTGTCTGCAACTCCCCCCCCAAAAAATAAACTTTCAAACTGCACACACCCCCCAAAAACCTGTCTGCAACTCCCCCCCCCAAAAATAAACTTTCAAACTGCACACACCCCCCCCAAAAACCTGTCTGCAACTCCCCCCCCAAAAATAAACTTTCAAACTGCACCCCCCCCAAAAACCTGTCTGCAACTCCCCCCCAAAAATAAACTTTCAAACTGCACACACCCCCCCCCCCAAAAACCTGTCTGCAACTCCCCCCCAAAAATAAACTTTCAAACTGCACCCCCCCCAAAAACCTGTCTGCAACTCCCCCCCCAAAAAATAAACTTTCAAACTGCACACCCCCCCAAAAACCTGTCTGCAACTCCCCCCCCAAAAATAAACTTTCAAACTGCACACCCCCCCCCAAAAACCTGTCTGCAACTCCCCCCCCAAAAAATAAACTTTCAAACTGCACACACCCCCCCAAAAACCTGTCTGCAACTCCCCCCCCAAAAAACAAACTTTCAAACTGCACACCCCCCCCAAAAACCTGTCTGCAACTCCCCCCCAAAAATAAACTTTCAAACTGCACCCCCCCCAAAAACCTGTCTGCAACTCCCCCCCCAAAAATAAACGTTCAAACTGCACACACACACCCCCCCAAAAACCTGTCTGCAACTCCCCCCCCAAAAATAAACGTTCAAACTGCACACACCCCCCCCCAAAAACCTGTCTGCAACTCCCCCCCCCAAAAATAAACTTTCAAACTGCACACACACCCCCCCCAAAAACCTGTCTGCAACTCCCCCCCCAAAAATAAACTTTCAAACTGCACACACTCCCCCCAAAAAACCTGTCTGCAACTCCCCCCCCAAAAATAAACTTTCAAACTGCACACACACCCCCCCCAAAAACCTGTCTGCAACTCCCCCCCCCAAAAATAAACTTTCAAACTGCACACACACCCCCCCCAAAAACCTGTCTGCAACTTCCCCCCCAAAAAATAAACTTTCAAACTGCACACCCCCCCCCAAAAACCTGTCTGCAACTCCCCCCCCAAAAATAAACTTTCAAACTGCACACACCCCCCCCCCAAAAACCTGTCTGCAACTCCCCCCCCAAAAATAAACTTTCAAACTGCACACACACACCCCCCCAAAAACCTGTCTGCAACTCCCCCCCCCACAAAAAATAAACTTTCAAACTGCACACACACCCCCCCCAAAAACCTGTCTGCAACTCCCCCCCCAAAAATAAACTTTCAAACTGCACACACCCCCCCAAAAACCTGTCTGCAACTCCCCCCCCAAAAATAAACTTTCAAACTGCACACACCCCCCCCCAAAAACCTGTCTGCAACCCCCCCCAAAATAAACTTTCAAACTGCACCCCCCCCAAAAACCTGTCTGCAACTCCCCCCCCAAAAATAAACTTTCAAACTGCACACACCCCCCCAAAAACCTGTCTGCAACTCCCCCCCCAAAAATAAACTTTCAAACTGCACACACCCCCCCCCAAAAACCTGTCTGCAACCCCCCCCAAAATAAACTTTCAAACTGCACCCCCCCCAAAAACCTGTCTGCAACTCCCCCCCCAAAAATAAACTTTCAAACTGCACCCCCCCCCCAAAAACCTGTCTGCAACTCCCCCCCCAAAAATAAACTTTCAAACTGCACACCCCCCCCCCCCAAAAACCTGTCTGCAACTCCCCCCCCAAAAATAAACTTTCAAACTGCACACACCCCCCCCCCAAAAACCTGTCTGCAACTCCCCCCCCAAAAATAAACTTTCAAACTGCACACACACCCCCCCAAAAACCTGTCTGCAACTCCCCCCCAAAAATAAACTTTCAAACTGCACACACCCCCCCCCAAAAACCTGTCTGCAACTCCCCCCCCAAAAATAAACTTTCAAACTGCATACACCCCCCCCAAAAACCTGTCTGCAACTCCCCCCCCAAAAAATAAACTTTCAAACTGCACACACCCCCCCCAAAAACCTGTCTGCAACTCCCCCCCCAAAAATAAACGTTCAAACTGCACACACACCCCCCCAAAAACCTGTCTGCAACTCCCCCCCCAAAAATAAACGTTCAAACTGCACACACACCCCCCAAAAACCTGTCTGCAACTCCCCCCCCCAAAATAAACTTTCAAACTGCACACACACCCCCCCCAAAAACCTGTCTGCAACTCCCCCCCAAAAATAAACTTTCAAACTGCACACTCCCCCCCCCAAAAATAAACTTTCAAACTGCACCCCCCCCAAAAACCTGTCTGCAACTCCCCCCCCCAAAAATAAACTTTCAAACTGCACACACACCCCCCCCAAAAACCTGTCTGCAACTCCCCCCCCAAAAATAAACTTTCAAACTGCACACACACCCCCCCCAAAAACCTGTCTGCAACTCCCCCCCCAAAAAATAAACTTTCAAACTGCACACACACCCCCCAAAAACCTGTCTGCAACTCCCCCCCAAAAAAATAAACTTTCAAACTGCACACACCCCCCAAAAACCTGTCTGCAACTCCCCCCCCAAAAATAAACTTTCAAACTGCACACACCCCCCCCCAAAACCTGTCTGCAACTCCCCCCCCAAAAATAATCTTTCAAACTGCACACCCCCCCAAAAACCTGTCTACAACTCCCCCCCCAAAATAAACTTTCAAACTGCACACACCCCCCCCCAAAAACCTGTCTGCCACCCCCCCAAAAAATAATCTTTCAAACTGCACACCCCCCTCCCCAAAAACCTGTCTGCAACTCCCCCCCAAAAATAAACTTTCAAACTGCACACACACACCCCCCCAAAAACCTGTCTGCAACTCCCCCCCAAAAATAAACTTTCAAACTGCACACCCCCCCCCAAAAACCTGTCTGCAACTCCCCCCCCCAAAATAAACTTTCAAACTGCACACACCCCCCCAAAAACCTGTCTGCAACTCCCCCCCCAAAAATAAACTTTCAAACTGCACACACCCCCCCAAAAAACCTGTCTGCAACTCCCCCCCCCACAAAAAATAAACTTTCAAACTGCACCCCCCCCAAAAACCTGTCTGCAACTCCCCCCCCAAAAATAAACTTTCAAACTGCACACCCCCCCCAAAAACCTGTCTGCAACTCCCCCCCCAAAAATAAACTTTCAAACTGCACACACCCCCCCAAAAACCTGTCTGCAACTCCCCCCCGCCAAAAAATAAACTTTCAAACTGCACACACCCCCCAAAAACCTGTCTGCAACTCCCCCCCCAAAAAATAAACTTTCAAACTGCACACCGCCCCCCCCAAAAACCTGTCTGCAACTCCCCCCCCCAAAAATAAACTTTCAAACTGCACACACACCCCCCAAAAAACCTGTCTGCAACTCCCCCCCAAAAATAAACTTTCAAACTGCACACCGCCCCCCCCAAAAACCTGTCTGCAACTCCCCCCCCAAAATAAACTTTCAAACTGCACACACCCCCCCCCCCAAAAACCTGTCTGCAACTCCCCCCCCCAAAAATAAACTGTCAAACTGCACACACCCCCCCCAAAAACCTGTCTGCAACTCCCCCCCAAAAATAAACTTTCAAACTGCACACACACCCCCCCAAAAACCTGTCTGCAACTCCCCCCCAAAAATAAACTTTCAAACTGCACCCCCCCCAAAAAAACCTGTCTGCAACTCCCCCCCCCAAAAATAAACTTTCAAACTGCACACTCCCCCCCAAAAACCTGTCTGCAACTCCCCCCCAAAAATAAACTTTCAAACTGCACACCCCCCCCCAAAAACCTGTCTGCAACTCCCCCCCCAAAAATAAACTTTCAAACTGCACACCCCCCCCAAAAACCTGTCTGCAACTCTATCACACAACACCAGGTTATAGTCCCACAGGTTTAATTGGAAGCACTAGCTTTCGGAGCGACGCTCCTTCATCGGGTGATAGTGGAGGGCTCGATCGTAACACAGAATTTATAGCAAAAGTTTACAGTGTGATGTAACTGAAATTATACATTGAAGAATTGATTGTCTGTTAGAATACAGTGATAGATTCAACTCTTTCATGTGTAAATCACAAAACCTTTTTTTAAAAAGTTGCACTCTCGGGTTAGCTATTAACAACGGTGATAGCTGGACAATATGTTGAAGGTGTTGGCCCCCTGTGTTCTCTGTCTATGACCCGATATTTAGATTGATTCCAATCTAAAAAGTGAGATAACAGAGTTTTACATGAATTCATGCAGTTTTTGAGCTCAGAGTTCGACACGAATCTGTGTGGTTTTTGAGCAAAGTGCAATGTCACTCTGCAAGTACCAATTCACCCCACAAAATATATGTGTGCATGTGGGTCTTTGTCTGTCTGTGAGTGTGTGTGTGTCTGTCTGGGGTGGGGGTTGTGAGTGTGAGAAAGTGTGTGTGCGCAGTGAGTGCAGAGTGTCTTAAGTCTGTGAGGGGGTGCATGTGTGAGTGTGTGTGTCTATAAGGGTGTGTGTGGGTGTCTGTGTGCACGTCTGTGTGTATCTGTGTCCGTGTGTATGTGAGAGTGTGTGTGTGTGTGTAGGAATATCTGTGTGTGTGTGTGTAGTGCAATGGTGGTCACCTGTAATGTGACATGAACCCAAGGTCCCGGTTGAGGCCCTCCCTATGGGGACCGAACTTAGCTATCAGCCTCTGCTCGGCCACTTTCCTCTGCTGCCTGTCCCGAAGTCCACCTTGGAGGATGGTCACCCGAAGGTCCGAGGCTGAATGTCCTGGACCACTGAATTGTATGGAGTTGTCCTGAGAGCTGGGCAGTTCGCTACGATCAATGATGTGTTTGAGGTTTGGCAGTTGTTTAAAGGCAAGTAGTGGAGGTGTGGGGAGGGTCTGAGTGAGGTGCTCATCCTCATTGATAATGTGTTGCAGGTCACGAAGAACATGGCGTAATTTTTCAGCCCCTGGGAAGTACTGAACAACGAAGGGTACCCCGTCAGTTGCAGCCCGTGTCTGTTTCCTGAGGAGGTCATTACGGTTCCTTGCTGTGGCACGTCGGAACTGGCGGTCGATGAGTTGAGCATCGTACCCCGTTCTTGTGAGGGGATCCCTGAGTACTTCCAGGTGTCCGTCACGTTCCTCCTCATCTGAGCAGATCCGGTGCATGCGAAGGGCTTGTCCATCCGAACATCAGATCAGCACGTCCACAAAAACAGTGCACAAAAACTTCCACACAAACTGAGCTAAAAACCTCACTGTAAACTGAGTTCAAAACCTCACTGTAAACTGTGTTCAAAACCTCACTGTAAACTGTGTACAAAACCTCACTGTAAACTGTGTACAAAACCACACTGTAAACTGTGTTCAACACCTCACTGTAAACTGTGTTCAACACCTCACTGTAAACTGTGTTCAAAACCTCACTGTAAACTGTGTTCAACACCTCACTGTAAACTGTGTACAAAACCACACTGTAAACTGTGTACAAAACCTCACTGTAAACTGTGTTCAACACCTCACTGTAAACTGTGTACAAAACCACACTGTAAACTGTGTACAACACCTCACTGTAAACTGTGTTCAACACCTCACTGTAAACTGTGTACAAAACCACACTGTAAACTGTGTACAAAACCTCACTGTAAACTGTGTTCAACACCTCACTGTAAACTGTGTACAAAACCACACTGTAAACTGTGTTCAACACCTCACTGTAAACTGTGTTCAACACCTCACTGTAAACTGTGTACAACACCTCACTGTAAACTGTGTACACAACCACACTGTAAACTGTGTACAAAACCTCACTGTAAACTGTGTTCAACACCTCACTGTAAACTGTGTACAAAACCACACTGTAAACTGTGTACAACACCTCACTGTAAACTGTGTACAAAACCACACTGTAAACTGTGTTCAACACCTCACTGTAAACTGTGTTCAACACCTCACTGTAAACTGTGTTCAAAACCTCACTGTAAACTGTGTACAACACCTCACTGTAAACTGTGTTCAACACCACACTGTAAACTGTGTTCAACACCTCACTGTAAACTGTGTTCAAAACCTCACTGTAAACTGTGTACAACACCTCACTGTAAACTGTGTACAAAACCACACTGTAAACTGTGTACAACACCTCACTGTAAACTGTGTTCAACACCACACTGTAAACTGTGTACAACACTACACTGTAAACTGTGTACAACACCTCACTGTAAACTGTGTTCAACACCTCACTGTAAACTGTGTTCAACACCTCACTGTAAACTGTGTACAACACCACACTGTAAACTGTGTACAACACCTCACTGTAAACTGTGTTCAACACCTCACTGTAAACTGTGTTCAAAACCTCACTGTAAACTGTGTACAACACCTCACTGTAAACTGTGTAGAAAACCTCACTGTAAACTGTGTTCAACACCACACTGTAAACTGTGTTCAACACCACACTGTAAACTGTGTTCAACACCTCACTGTAAACTGTGTTAAACACCACACTGTAAACTGTGTTCAACACCACACTGTAAACTGTGTTCAACACCTCACTGTAAACTGTGTTCAACACCACACTGTAAACTGTGTACAAAACCTCACTGTAAACTGTGTACAAAACCACACTGTAAACTGTGTACAACACCTCACTGTAAACTGTGTTCAACACCTCACTGTAAACTGTGTTCAAAACCTCACTGTAAACTGTGTACAACACCTCACTGTAAACTGTGTACAAAACCACACTGTAAACTGTGTACAACACCTCACTGTAAACTGTGTACAACACCACACTGTAAACTGTGTTCAAAACCTCACTGTAAACTGTGTACAACACCTCACTGTAAACTGTGTACAACACCTCACTGTAAACTGTGTACAAAACCACACTGTAAACTGTGTACAACACCTCACTGTAAACTGTGTACAAAACCACACTGTAAACTGTGTTCAAAACCACACTGTAAACTGTGTACAAAACCACACTGTAAACTGTGTTCAAAACCACACTGTAAACTGTGTTCAAAACCACACTGTAAACTGTGTTCAACACCACACTGTAAACTGTGTTCAACACCTCACTGTAAACTGTGTACAAAACCACACTGTAAACTGTGTTCAACACCTCACTGTAAACTGTGTACAACACCTCACTGTAAACTGTACAACACCACACTGTAAACTGTGTTCAACACCTCACTGTAAACTGTGTACAAAACCACACTGTAAACTGTGTACAAAACCTCACTGTAAACTGTGTTCAACACCACACTGTAAACTGTGTTCAACACCTCACTGTAAACTGTGTTCAACACCACACTGTAAACTGTGTTCAACACCTCACTGTAAACTGTGTTCAAAACCTCACTGTAAACTGTGTTCAACACCACACTGTAAACTGTGTTCAAAACCACACTGTAAACTGTGTTCAACACCACACTGTAAACTGTGTTCAACACCTCACTGTAAACTGTGTACAAAACCACACTGTAAACTGTGTTCAACACCTCACTGTAAACTGTGTACAACACCTCACTGTAAACTGTACAACACCACACTGTAAACTGTGTTCAACACCTCACTGTAAACTGTGTACAAAACCACACTGTAAACTGTGTACAAAACCTCACTGTAAACTGTGTTCAACACCTCACTGTAAACTGTGTTCAACACCTCACTGTAAACTGTGTACAAAACCACACTGTAAACTGTGTTCAACACCTCACTGTAAACTGTGTACAACACCTCACTGTAAACTGTGTACAACACCACACTGTAAACTGTGTTCAACACCTCACTGTAAACTGTGTACAAAACCACACTGTAAACTGTGTACAAAACCACACTGTAAACTGTGTTCAAAACCACACTGTAAACTGTGTACAAAACCTCACTGTAAACTGTGTTCAACACCTCACTGTAAACTGTGTTCAACACCTCACTGTAAACTGTGTACAAAACCACACTGTAAACTGTGTTCAACACCTCACTGTAAACTGTGTACAACACCACACTGTAAACTGTGTTCAACACCTCACTGTAAACTGTGTACAAAACCACACTGTAAACTGTGTTCAACACCTCACTGTAAACTGTGTACAACACCTCACTGTAAACTGTGTACAACACCACACTGTAAACTGTGTTCAACACCTCACTGTAAACTGTGTTCAACACCTCACTGTAAACTGTGTTCAAAACCTCACTGTAAACTGTGTTCAACACCTCACTGTAAACTGTGTTAAACACCACACTGTAAACTGTGTACAACACCTCACTGTAAACTGTGTACAAAACCTCACTGTAAACTGTGTTCAACACCTCACTGTAAACTGTGTACAACACCTCACTGTAAACTGTGTACAACACCTCACTGTAAACTGTGTCCAACACCTCACTGTAAACTGTGTACAACACCACACTGTAAACTGTGTTCAAAACCACACTGTAAACTGTGTTCAACACCTCACTGTAAACTGTGTTCAAAACCACACTGTAAACTGTGTTCAACACGTCACTGTAAACTGTGTTCAAAACCACACTGTAAACTGTGTTCAACACCTCACTGTAAACTGTGTACAACACCTCACTGTAAACTGTGTACAACACCTCACTGTAAACTGTGTTCAACACCACACTGTAAACTGTGTTCAACACATCACTGTAAACTGTGTACAACACCACACTGTAAACTGTGTACAACACCTCACTGTAAACTGTGTACAAAACCACACTGTAAACTGTGTTCAACACCACACTGTAAACTGTGTACAAAACCTCACTGTAAACTGTGTACAACACCTCACTGTAAACTGTGTACAACACCTCACTGTAAACTGTGTTCAAAACCACACTGTAAACTGTGTTCAACACCTCACTGTAAACTGTGTACAAAACCACACTGTAAACTGTGTTCAAAACCTCACTGTAAACTGTGTACAACACCACACTGTAAACTGTGTACAAAACCTCACTGTAAACTGTGTACAACACCTCACTGTAAACTGTGTTCAACACCACACTGTAAACTGTGTACAACACCACACTGTAAACTGTGTACAACACCTCACTGTAAACTGTGTTCAACACCACACTGTAAACTGTGTACAACACCACACTGTAAACTGTGTTCAAAACCTCACTGTAAACTGTGTTCAACACCACACTGTAAACTGTGTACAACACCTCACTGTAAACTGTGTACAAAACCACTCTGTAAACTGTGTACAACACCACACTGTAAACTGTGTACAACACCTCACTGTAAACTGTGTACAAAACCTCACTGTAAACTGTGTACAACACCTCACTGTAAACTGTGTTCAACACCACACTGTAAACTGTGTACAACACCACACTGTAAACTGTGTACAACACCTCACTGTAAACTGTGTTCAACACCACACTGTAAACTGTGTACAAAACCTCACTGTAAACTGTGTACAAAACCTCACTGTAAACTGTGTACAAAACCTCACTGTAAACTGTGTACAACACCTCACTGTAAACTGTGTACAAAACCACACTGTAAACTGTGTACAACACCTCACTGTAAACTGTGTACAAAACCTCACTGTAAACTGTGTTCAACACCACACTGTAAACTGTGTACAACACCACACTGTAAACTGTGTTCAACACCTCACTGTAAACTGTGTTCAACACCACACTGTAAACTGTGTTCAACACCACACTGTAAACTGTGTACAACACCTCACTGTAAACTGTGTTCAACACCTCACTGTAAACTGTGTTCAACACCACACTGTAAACTGTGTTCAACACCACACTGTAAACTGTGTTCAACACCACACTGTAAACTGTGTACAACACCACACTGTAAACTGTGTTCAACACCACACTGTAAACTGTGTACAACACCTCACTGTAAACTGTGTACAAAACCACACTGTAAACTGTGTACAACACCTCACTGTAAACTGTGTACAAAACCTCACTGTAAACTGTGTTCAACACCTCACTGTAAACTGTGTTCAACACCTCACTGTAAACTGTGTACAAAACCTCACTGTAAACTGTGTTCAACACCTCACTGTAAACTGTGTACAACACCTCACTGTAAACTGTGTACAAAACCTCACTGTAAACTGTGTTCAAAACCTCACTGTAAACTGAGTTCAACACCTCACTGTAAACTGTGTACAACACCACACTGTAAACTGTGTACAACACCTCACTGTAAACTGTGTTCAAAACCTCACTGTAAACTGTGTACAACACCTCACTGTAAACTGTGTTCAAAACCACACTGTAAACTGTGTACAACACCTCACTGTAAACTGTGTTCAACACCACACTGTAAACTGTGTTCAACACCACACTGTAAACTGTGTACAACACCTCACTGTAAACTGTGTACAACACCACACTGTAAACTGTGTTCAACACCTCACTGTAAACTGTGTACAACACCTCACTGTAAACTGTGTTCAAAACCACACTGTAAACTGTGTACAACACCTCACTGTAAACTGTGTACAAAACCTCACTGTAAACTGTGTTCAACACCACACTGTAAACTGTGTACAACACCTCACTGTAAACTGTGTACAACACCACACTGTAAACTGTGTTCAACACCTCACTGTAAACTGTGTACAACACCTCACTGTAAACTGTGTTCAACACCACACTGTAAACTGTGTTCAAACCCTCACTGTAAACTGTGTTCAACACCTCACTGTAAACTGTGTACAACACAACACTGTAAACTGTGTTCAACACCTCACTGTAAACTGTGTTCAACACCACACTGTAAACTGTGTTCAAACCCTCACTGTAAACTGTGTTCAACACCTCACTGTAAACTGTGTTCAACACCTCACTGTAAACTGTGTTCAACACCACACTGTAAACTGTGTTCAACACCACACTGTAAACTGTGTTCAACACCTCACTGTAAACTGTGTTCAACACCACACTGTAAACTGTGTACAAAACCACACTGTAAACTGTGTACAAAACCTCACTGTAAACTGTGTTCAACACCACACTGTAAACTGTGTTCAACACCACACTGTAAACTGTGTACAAAACCTCACTGTAAACTGTGTTCAACACCACACTGTAAACTGTGTTCAACACCACACTGTAAACTGTGTTCAACACCACACTGTAAACTGTGTACAAAACCTCACTGTAAACTGTGTACAACACCTCACTGTAAACTGTGTACAACACCACACTGTAAACTGTGTTCAACACCACACTGTAAACTGTGTACAACACCTCACTGTAAACTGTGTACAACACCTCACTATAAACTGTGTTCAACACCACACTGTAAACTGTGTACAACACCACACTGTAAACTGTGGACAAAACCACACTGTAAACTGTGTTCAACACCTCACTGTAAACTGTGTTCAACACCTCACTGTAAACTGTGTTCAACACCACACTGTAAACTGTGTACAACACCTCACTGTAAACTGTGTACAACACCACACTGTAAACTGTGTACAAAACCACACTGTAAACTGTGTTCAACACCTCACTGTAAACTGTGTACAACACCTCACTGTAAACTGTGTACAACACCACACTGTAAACTGTGTTCAACACCTCACTGTAAACTGAGTACAACACCACACTGTAAACTGTGTTCAAAACCTCAGTGTAAACTGTGTTCTACACCACACTGTAAACTGTGTACAAAACCTCACTGTAAACTGTGTTCAACACCTCACTGTAAACTGTGTACAACACCACACTGTAAACTGTGTTCAAAACCTCACTGTAAACTGTGTTCAACACCTCACTGTAAACTGTGTTCAACACCTCACTGTAAACTGTGTTCAACACCACACTGTAAACTGTGTTCAAAACCTCAGTGTAAACTGTGTTCTACACCACACTGTAAACTGTGTACAAAACCTCACTGTAAACTGTGTTCAACACCTCACTGTAAACTGTGTACAACACCACACTGTAAACTGTGTTCAAAACCTCACTGTAAACTGTGTTCAACACCTCACTGTAAACTGTGTACAACACCTCACTGTAAACTGTGTACAACACCTCACTGTAAACTGTGTACAAAACCACACTGTAAACTGTGTACAACACCTCACTGTAAACTGTGTTCAAAACCTCACTGTAAACTGTGTTCAACACCTCACTGTAAACTGTGTACAACACCTCACTGTAAACTGTGTACAAAACCACACTGTAAACTGTGTACAACACCTCACTGTAAACTGTGTACAACACCACACTGTAAACTGTGTACAACACCTCACTGTAAACTGTGTTCAACACCTCACTGTAAACTGTGTTCAACACCTCACTGTAAACTGTGTACAACACCACACTGTAAACTGTGTTCAACACCTCACTGTAAACTGTGTACAAAACCTCACTGTAAACTGTGTACAACACCACACTGTAAACTGTGTACAACACCTCACTGTAAACTGTGTTCAACACCACACTGTAAACTGTGTACAACACCTCACTGTAAACTGTGTACAACACCTCACTGTAAACTGTGTTCAACACCACTCTGTAAACTGTGTACAAAACCTCACTGTAAACTGTGTACAACACCTCACTGTAAACTGTGTTCAACACCTCACTGTAAACTGTGTACAACACCACACTGTAAACTGTGTTCAACACCTCACTGTAAACTGTGTACAACACCACACTGTAAACTGTGTTCAAACCCTCACTGTAAACTGTGTTCAACACCTCACTGTAAACTGTGTACAACACCTCACTGTAAACTGTGTTCAACACCTCACTGTAAACTGTGTACAACACCTCACTGTAAACTGTGTACAACACCTCACTGTAAACTGTGTTCAACACCACACTGTAAACTGTGTACAACACCACACTGTAAACTGTGTTCAACACCACACTGTAAACTGTGTTCAACACCTCACTGTAAACTGTGTTCAACACCACACTGTAAACTGTGTACAACACCACACTGTAAACTGTGTTCAACACCTCACTGTAAACTGTGTACAACACCTCACTGTAAACTGTGTACAACACCTCACTGTAAACTGTGTTCAAAACCTCACTGTAAACTGTGTACAAAACCACACTGTAAACTGTGTTCAAAACCTCACTGTAAACTGTGTTCAACACCTCACTGTAAACTGTGTACAAAACCACACTGTAAACTGTGTTCAAAACCTCACTGTAAACTGTGTTCAACACCTCACTGTAAACTGTGTACAAAACCACACTGTAAACTGTGTACAAAACCTCACTGTAAACTGTGTACAACACCTCACTGTAAACTGTGTTCAACACCTCACTGTAAACTGTGTACAAAACCACACTGTAAACTGTGTACAAAACCTCACTGTAAACTGTGTACAACACCACACTGTAAACTGTGTACAACACCTCACTGTAAACTGTGTTCAACACCTCACTGTAAACTGTGTTCAACACCACACTGTAAACTGTGTTCAACACCACACTGTAAACTGTGTACAAAACCTCACTGTAAACTGTGTACAAAACCTCACTGTAAACTGTGTACAACACCTCACTGTAAACTGTGTTCAAAACCTCACTGTAAACTGTGTACAACACCTCACTGTAAACTGTGTACAAAACCTCACTGTAAACTGTGTTCAACACCACACTGTAAACTGTGTTCAACACCACACTGTAAACTGTGTACAACACCTCACTGTAAACTGTGTTCAACACCACACTGTAAACTGTGTACAACACCTCACTGTAAACTGTGTTCAACACCTCACTGTAAACTGTGTTCAACACCTCACTGTAAACTGTGTACAAATCCTCACTGTAAACTGTGTACAACACCTCACTGTAAACTGTGTTCAACACCACACTGTAAACTGTGTTCAACACCACACTGTAAACTGTGTACAAAACCTCACTGTAAACTGTGTTCAACACCACACTGTAAACTGTGTTCAACACCACACTGTAAACTGTGTACAAAACCACACTGTAAACTGTGTTCAAAACCTCACTGTAAACTGTGTTCAACACCTCACTGTAAACTGTGTTCAAAACCTCACTGTAAACTGTGTTCAACACCACACTGTAAACTGTGTTCAACACCTCACTGTAAACTGTGTTCAACACCTCACTGTAAACTGTGTACAACACCTCACTGTAAACTGTGTTCAAAACCTCACTGTAAACTGTGTACAACACCTCACTGTAAACTGTGTACAAAACCTCACTGTAAACTGTGTTCAACACCACACTGTAAACTGTGTTCAACACCTCACTGTAAACTGTGTTCAAAACCTCACTGTAAACTGTGTTCAACACCACACTGTAAACTGTGTTCAACACCACACTGTAAACTGTGTACAAAACCACACTGTAAACTGTGTTCAAAACTTCACTGTAAACTGTGTACAACACCACACTGTAAACTGTGTTCAAAACCTCACTGTAAACTGTGTTCAACACCACACTGTAAACTGTGTTCAACACCTCACTGTAAACTGTGTACAACACCACACTGTAAACTGTGTTCAACACCACACTGTAAACTGTGTACAACACCACACTGTAAATTGTGTTCAAAACCTCACTGTAAACTGTGTACAACACCTCACTGTAAACTGTGTTCAACACCTCACTGTAAACTGTGTTCAACACCACACTGTAAACTGTGTTCAACACCTCACTGTAAACTGTGTTCAACACCACACTGTAAACTGTGTACAAAACCACACTGTAAACTGTGTACAACACCTCACTGTAAACTGTGTACAACACCTCACTGTAAACTGTGTACAACACCTCACTGTAAACTGTGTTCAACACAACACTGTAAACTGTGTTCAACACCACACTGTAAACTGTGTTCAAAACCTCACTGTAAACTGTGTACAAAACCTCACTGTAAACTGTGTTCAACACCACAATGTAAACTGCGTTCAACACCTCACTGTAAACTGTGTTCAAAACCTCACTGTAAACTGTGTTCAACACCTCACTGTAAACTGTGTACAACACCTCACTGTAAACTGTGTTCAAAACCTCACTGTAAACTGTGTTCAACACCTCACTGTAAACTGTGTTCAACACCTCACTGTAAACTGTGTACAAAACCTCACTGTAAACTGTGTTCAACACCTCACTGTAAACTGTGTACAAAACCTCACTGTAAACTGTGTACAAAACCTCACTGTAAACTGTGTTCAACACCTCACTGTAAACTGTGTACAAAACCTCACTGTAAACTGTGTTCAACACCTCACTGTAAACTGTGTACAAAACCTCACTGTAAACTGTGTTCAACACCTCACTGTAAACTGTGTACAAAACCACACTGTAAACTGTGTACAACACCTCACTGTAAACTGTATTCAACACCACACTGTAAACTGTGTACAAAACCACACTGTAAACTGTGTTCAAAACCACACTGTAAACTGTGTACAAAACCACACTGTAAACTGTGTTCAACACCACACTGTAAACTGTGTTCAACACCTCACTGTAAACTGTGTACAAAACCACACTGTAAACTGTGTTCAAAACCACACTGTAAACTGTGTACAACACCTCACTGTAAACTGTGTTCAACACCTCACTGTAAACTGTGTTCAACACCTCACTGTAAACTGTGTACAAAACCACACTGTAAACTGTGTACAACACCTCACTGTAAACTGTGTTCAACACCTCACTGTAAACTGTGTTCAAAACCTCACTGTAAACTGTGTACAAAACCACACTGTAAACTGTGTTCAACACCTCACTGTAAACTGTGTACAAAACCACACTGTAAACTGTGTACAAAACCACACTGTAAACTGTGTACAACACCTCACTGTAAACTGTATTCAACACCACACTGTAAACTGTGTACAAAACCACACTGTAAACTGTGTTCAAAACCACACTGTAAACTGTGTACAAAACCACACTGTAAACTGTGTTCAACACCACACTGTAAACTGTGTTCAACACCTCACTGTAAACTGTGTACAAAACCACACTGTAAACTGTGTTCAAAACCACACTGTAAACTGTGTACAACACCTCACTGTAAACTGTGTTCAACACCTCACTGTAAACTGTGTTCAACACCTCACTGTAAACTGTGTACAAAACCACACTGTAAACTGTGTACAACACCTCACTGTAAACTGTGTTCAACACCTCACTGTAAACTGTGTTCAAAACCTCACTGTAAACTGTGTACAAAACCACACTGTAAACTGTGTTCAACACCTCACTGTAAACTGTGTACAAAACCACACTGTAAACTGTGTTCAAAACCACACTGTAAACTGTGTTCAACACCTCACTGTAAACTGTGTTCAACACCACACTGTAAACTGTGTACAAAACCTCACTGTATACTGTGTTCAAAACCACACTGTAAACTGTGTACAACACCTCACTGTAAACTGTGTTCAACACCTCACTGTAAACTGTGTTCAACACCTCACTGTAAGCTGTGTACAAAACCACACTGTAAACTGTGTACAACACCTCACTGTAAACTGTGTTCAACACCACACTGTAAACTGTGTACAACACCACACTGTAAACTGTGTTCAAAACCACACTGTAAACTGTGTACAAAACCACACTGTAAACTGTGTTCAACACCTCACTGTAAACTGTGTTCAACACCTCACTGTAAACTGTGTTCAAAACCACACTGTAAACTGTGTACAACACCACACTGTAAACTGTGTTCAACACCTCACTGTAAACTGTGTACAACACCTCACTGTAAACTGTGTACAACACCTCACTGTAAACTGTGTTCAACACCTCACTGTAAACTGTGTTCAACACCACACTGTAAACTGTGTTCAACACCACACTGTAAACTGTGTTCAACACCTCACTGTAAACTGTGTACAAAACCACACTGTAAACTGTGTACAACACCTCACTGTAAACTGTGTACAACACCTCACTGTAAACTGTGTTCAACACCACACTGTAAACTGTGTACAACACCTCACTGTAAACTGTATTCAACACCTCACTGTAAACTGTGTACAACACCACACTGTAAACTGTGTTCAACACCACACTGTAAACTGTGTACAACACCTCACTGTAAACTGTGTACAACACCACACTGTAAACTGTGTACAAAACCTCACGGTAAACTGTGTACAACACCTCACTGTAAACTGTGTACAAAACCTCACTGTAAACTGTGTACAACACCTCACTGTAAACTGTGTACAACACCACACTGTAAACTGTGTACAAAACCTCACTGTAAACTGTGTTCAACACCTCACTGTAAACTGTGTACAAAACCACACTGTAAACTGTGTTCAACACCTCACTGTAAACTGTGTTCAAAACCTCACTGTAAACTGTGTACAACACCTCACTGTAAACTGTGTTCAACACCTCACTGTAAACTGTGTTCAAAACCTCACTGTAAACTGTGTACAACACCACACTGTAAACTGTGTACAACACCTCACTGTAAACTGTGTTCAACACCTCACTGTAAACTGTGTACAAAACCACACTGTAAACTGTGTTCAACACCTCACTGTAAACTGTGTTCAACACCTCACTGTAAACTGTGTTCAACACCTCACTGTAAACTGTGTACAAAACCACACTGTAAACTGTGTTCAACACCACACTGTAAACTGTGTTCAACACCACACTGTAAACTGTGTACAAAACCACACTGTAAACTGTGTTCAAAACCTCACTGTAAACTGTGTTCAACACCTCACTGTAAACTGTGTACAACACCACACTGTAAACTGTGTTCAACACCTCACTGTAAACTGTGTTCAACACCTCACTGTAAACTGTGTACAAAACCTCACTGTAAACTGTGTACAACACCACACTGTAAACTGTGTTCAACACCACACTGTAAACTGTGTACAACACCTCACTGTAAACTGTGTACAACACCACACTGTAAACTGTGTTCAACACCACACTGTAAACTGTGTACAACACCTCACTGTAAACTGTGTACAACACCACACTGTAAACTGTGTACAACACCACACTGTAAACTGTGTACAACACCTCACTGTAAACTCTGTACAACACCACACTGTAAACTGTGTACAAAACCTCACTGTAAACTGTGTACAAAACCTCACTGTAAACTGTGTTCAACACCTCACTGTAAACTGTGTACAAAACCTCACTGTAAACTGTGTTCAACACCTCACTGTAAACTGTGTACAAAACCACACTGTAAACTGTGTACAAAACCTCACTGTAAACTGTGTACAAAACCTCACTGTAAACTGTGTTCAACACCTCACTGTAAACTGTGTACAACACCTCACTGTAAACTGTGTACAAAACCTCACTGTAAACTGTGTTCAACACCTCACTGTAAACTGTGTACAACACCACACTGTAAACTGTGTACAAAACCTCACTGTAAACTGTGTACAAAACCTCACTGTAAACTGTGTTCAACACCTCACTGTAAACTGTGTACAACACCTCACTGTAAACTGTGTACAACACCACACTGTAAACTGTGTACAAAACCTCACTGTAAACTGTGTTCAAAACCTCACTGTAAACTGTGTACAACACCTCACTGTAAACTGTGTACAACACCTCACTGTAAACTGTGTACAAAACCTCACTGTAAACTGTGATCAAAACCTCACTGTAAACTGTGTACAAAACCTCACTGTAAACTGTGTTCAAAACCTCACTGTAAACTGTGTTCAACACCACACTGTAAACTGTGTTCAACACCACACTGTAAACTGTGTTCAACACCTCACTGTAAACTGTGTACAACATCTCACTGTAAACTGTGTACAAAACCACACTGTAAATTGTGTACAAAACCACACTGTAAACTGTGTTCAACACCTCACTGTAAACTGTGTACAAAACCTCACTGTAAACTGTGTTCAAAGCCACAATGTAAACTGTGTTCAAAGCCACACTGTAAACTGTGTTCAAAACCTCACTGTAAACTGTGTTCAACACCACACTGTAAACTGTGTACAAAACCACACTGTAAACTGTGTTCAAAGCCACACTGTAAACTGTGTTCAAAACCACACTGTAAACTGTGTTCAACACCACACTGCAAACTGTGTACAACACCTCACTGTAAACTGTGTACAAAACCTCACTGTAAACTGTGTTCAACACCTCACTGTAAACTGTGTACAAAACCTCACTGTAAACTGAGTACAAAACCTCACTGTAAACTGTGTTCAAACCTCACTGTAAACTGTGTTCAACACCACACTGTAAACTGTGTTCAACACCACACTGTAAACTGTGTACAAAACCTCACTGTAAACTGTGTACAAAACCACACTGTAAACTGTGTACAAAACCTCACTGTAAACTGTGTACAAAACCTCACTGTAAACTGTGTTCAAAACCTCACTGTAAACTGTGTACAACACCTCACTGTAAACTGTGTTCAACACCACACTGTAAACTGTGTTCAACACCTCACTGTAAACTGTGTACAAAACCACACTGTAAACTGTGTACAACACCTCACTGTAAACTGTGTACAACACCTCACTGTAAACTGTGTTCAACACCACACTGTAAACTGTGTACAACACCTCACTGTAAACTGTATTCAACACCTCACTGTAAACTGTGTACAACACCACACTGTAAACTGTGTTCAACACCACACTGTAAACTGTGTACAACACCTCACTGTAAACTGTGTACAACACCACACTGTAAACTGTGTACAAAACCTCACGGTAAACTGTGTACAACACCTCACTGTAAACTGTGTACAAAACCTCACTGTAAACTGTGTACAACACCTCACTGTAAACTGTGTACAACACCACACTGTAAACTGTGTACAAAACCTCACTGTAAACTGTGTTCAACACCTCACTGTAAACTGTGTTCAAAACCTCACTGTAAACTGTGTACAACACCTCACTGTAAACTGTGTTCAAAACCACACTGTAAACT
The DNA here is from genome assembly GCF_037043375.1 of Chiloscyllium plagiosum. Taxonomy (NCBI): domain Eukaryota; kingdom Metazoa; phylum Chordata; class Chondrichthyes; order Orectolobiformes; family Hemiscylliidae; genus Chiloscyllium; species Chiloscyllium plagiosum. Next base: position 121,018 of record NW_028270344.1, on the reverse strand, counting down.
GTGTTCAACACCACACTGTAAACTGTGTACAAAACCTCACTGTAAACTGTGTACAAAACCACACTGTAAACTGTGTTCAAAACCTCACTGTAAACTGTGTACAACACCTCACTGTAAACTGTGTTCAAAACCACACTGTAAACTGTGTTCAACACCTCACTGTAAACTGTGTTCAACACCTCACTGTAAACTGAGTACAAAACCTCACTGTAAACTGTGTACAACACCTCACTGTAAACTGTGTACAAAACCTCACTGTAAACTGTGTTCAACACCTCACTGTAAACTGTGTTCAACACCTCACTGTAAACTGTGTACAAAACCACACTGTAAACTGTGTACAACACCTCACTGTAAACTGTGTTCAACACCTCACTGTAAACTGTGTTCAAAACCTCACTGTAAACTGTGTACAAAACCACACTGTAAACTGTGTTCAACACCTCACTGTAAACTGTGTACAAAACCTCACTGTAAACTGTGTACAACACCACACTGTAAACTGTGTTCAACACCACACTGTAAACTGTGTACAAAACCTCACTGTAAACTGTGTTCAAAACCACACTGTAAACTGTGTTCAACACCTCACTGTAAACTGTGTTCAACACCACACTGTAAACTGTGTACAAAACCTCACTGTATACTGTGTTCAAAACCACACTGTAAACTGTGTACAACACCTCACTGTAAACTGTGTTCAACACCTCACTGTAAACTGTGTTCAACACCTCACTGTAAGCTGTGTTCAACACCACACTGTAAACTGTGTACAAAACCACACTGTAAACTGTGTACAACACCTCACTGTAAACTGTGTTCAACACCACACTGTAAACTGTGTACAACACCACACTGTAAACTGTGTTCAAAACCACACTGTAAACTGTGTACAAAACCACACTGTAAACTGTGTTCAACACCTCACTGTAAACTGTGTTCAACACCACACTGTAAACTGTGTACAAAACCTCACTGTAAACTGTGTTCAACACCTCACTGTAAACTGTGTTCAACACCTCACTGTAAACTGTGTACAAAACCACACTGTAAACTGTGTACAACACCTCACTGTAAACTGTGTAGAAAACCTCACTGTAAACTGTGTACAAAACCACACTGTAAACTGTGTTCAACACCTCACTGTAAACTGTGTACAACACCTCACTGTAAACTGTGTTCAAAACCACACTGTAAACTGTGTTCAACACCTCACTGTAAACTGTGTACAAAACCACACTGTAAACTGTGTTCAACACCTCACTGTAAACTGTGTACAAAACCACACAGTAAACTGTGTACAACATCTCACTGTAAAATGTGTAGAAAACCTCACTGTAAACTGTGTACAACACCTCACTGTAAACTGTGTTCAAAGCCACACTGTAAACTGTGTTCAACACCTCACTGTAAACTGCGTTCAAAACCTCACTGTAAACTGTGTACAAAACCTCACTGTAAACTGTGTTCAAAACCTCACTGCAAACTGTGTACAACACCTCACTGTAAACTGTGTTCAACACCTCACTGTAAACTGTGTACAACACCTCACTGTAAACTGTGTTCAACACCTCACTGTAAACTGTGTTCAACACCACACTGTAAACTGTGTTCAACACCTCACTGTAAACTGTGTACAACACCTCACTGTAAACTGTGTACAAAACCTCACTGTAAACTGTGTTCAACACCTCACTGTAAACTGTGTACAACACCTCACTGTAAACTGTGTTCAACACCTCACTGTAAACTGTGTTCAAAACCTCACTGTAAACTGTGTACAACACCACACTGTAAACTGTGTACAACACCTCACTGTAAACTGTGTACAAAACCACACTGTAAACTGTGTTCAACACCTCACTGTAAACTGTGTACAACACCTCACTGTAAACTGTGTAAAAAACCACACTGTAAACTGTGTTCAACACCTCACTGTAAACTGTGTTCAACACCTCACTGTAAACTGTGTTCAACACCTCACTGTAAACTGTGTACAAAACCACACTGTAAACTGTGTTCAACACCTCACTGTAAACTGTGTTCAACACCTGACTGTAAACTGTGTTCAACACCACACTGTAAACTGTGTACAAAACCACACTGTAAACTGTGTTCAAAACCTCACTGTAAACTGTGTTCAACACCTCACTGTAAACTGTGTACAACACCACACTGTAAACTGTGTTCAACACCTCACTGTAAACTGTGTTCAACACCTCACTGTAAACTGTGTACAAAACCTCACTGTAAACTGTGTACAACACCACACTGTAAACTGTGTTCAACACCACACTGTAAACTGTGTACAACACCTCACTGTAAACTGTGTACAACACCACACTGTAAACTGTGTTCAACACCACACTGTAAACTGTGTACAACACCTCACTGTAAACTGTGTACAACACCACACTGTAAACTGTGTACAACACCACACTGTAAACTGTGTACAACACCTCACTGTAAACTGTGTACAACACCACACTGTAAACTGTGTACAAAACCTCACTGTAAACTGTGTACAAAACCTCACTGTAAACTGTGTTCAACACCTCACTGTAAACTGTGTACAAAACCTCACTGTAAACTGTGTTCAACACCTCACTGTAAACTGTGTACAAAACCACACTGTAAACTGTGTACAAAACCTCACTGTAAACTGTGTTCAACACCTCACTGTAAACTGTGTACAACACCTCACTGTAAACTGTGTACAACACCACACTGTAAACTGTGTACAACACCTCACTGTAAACTGTGTACAAAACCTCACTGTAAACTGTGTTCAACACCTCACTGTAAACTGTGTACAACACCTCACTGTAAACTGTGTACAAAACCTCACTGTAAACTGTGTTCAACACCTCACTGTAAACTGTGTACAACACCACACTGTAAACTGTGTACAAAACCTCACTGTAAACTGTGTACAAAACCTCACTGTAAACTGTGTTCAACACCTCACTGTAAACTGTGTACAACACCTCACTGTAAACTGTGTACAACACCACACTGTAAACTGTGTACAAAACCTCACTGTAAACTGTGTACAAAACCTCACTGTAAACTGTGTACAACACCTCACTGTAAACTGTGTACAAAACCTCACTGTAAACTGTGATCAAAACCTCACTGTAAACTGTGTTCAACACCTCACTGTAAACTGTGTACAAAACCTCACTGTAAACTGTGTTCAAAACCTCACTGTAAACTGTGTTCAACACCACACTGTAAACTGTGTTCAACACCACACTGTAAACTGTGTTCAACACCTCACTGTAAACTGTGTACAACATCTCACTGTAATCTGTGTACAAAACCACACTGTAAATTGTGTACAAAACCACACTGTAAACTGTGTTCAACACCTCACTGTAAACTGTGTACAAAACCTCACTGTAAACTGTGTTCAAAGCCACAATGTAAACTGTGTTCAAAGCCACACTGTAAACTGTGTTCAAAACCTCACTGTAAACTGTGTTCAACACCACACTGTAAACTGTGTACAAAACCACACTGTAAACTGTGTTCAAAGCCACACTGTAAACTGTGTTCAAAACCACACTGTAAACTGTGTTCAACACCACACTGTAAACTGTGTACAACACCTCACTGTAAACTGTGTACAAAACCTCACTGTAAACTGTGTTCAACACCTCACTGTAAACTGTGTACAAAACCTCACTGTAAACTGAGTACAAAACCTCACTGTAAACTGTGTTCAAACCTCACTGTAAACTGTGTTCAACACCACACTGTAAACTGTGTTCAACACCACACTGTAAACTGTGTACAAAACCTCACTGTAAACTGTGTACAAAACCACACTGTAAACTGTGTACAAAACCTCACTGTAAACTGTGTACAACACCACACTGTAAACTGTGTTCAACACCTCACTGTAAACTGTGTACAAAACCTCACTGTAAACTGTGTTCAAAACCTCACTGTAAACTGTGTTCAACACCACACTGTAAACTGTGTACAAAACCTCACTGTAAACTGTGTTCAACACCTCACTGTAAACTGTGTACAACACCTCACTGTAAACTGTGTTCAACACCTCACTGTAAACTGTGTACAAAACCACACTGTAAACTGTGTTCAAAACCTCACTGTAAACTGTGTTCAAAACCTCACTGTAAACTGTGTACAACACCTCACTGTAAACTGTGTTCAAAACCTCACTGTAAACTGTGTTCAAAACCTCACTGTAAACTGTGTACAACACCTCACTGTAAACTGTGTTCAAAACCTCACTGTAAACTGTGTTCAAAACCTCACTGTAAACTGTGTTCAACACCTCACTGTAAACTGTGTACAAAACCACACTGTAAACTGTGTACAACACCTCACTGTAAACTGTGTACAACACCACACTGTAAACTGTGTTCAACACCACACTGTAAACTGTGTACAACACCTCACTGTAAACTGTGTACAACACCACACTGTAAACTGTGTACAAAACCTCACGGTAAACTGTGTACAACACCTCACTGTAAACTGTGTACAAAACCTCACTGTAAACTGTGTACAACACCTCACTGTAAACTGTGTACAACACCACACTGTAAACTGTGTACAAAACCTCACTGTAAACTGTGTTCAACACCTCACTGTAAACTGTGTTCAAAACCTCACTGTAAACTGTGTACAACACCTCACTGTAAACTGTGTTCAAAACCACACTGTAAACTGTGTTCAACACCACACTGTAAACTGTGTACAAAACCTCACTGTAAACTGTGTACAAAACCACACTGTAAACTGTGTTCAAAACCTCACTGTAAACTGTGTACAACACCTCACTGTAAACTGTGTTCAAAACCACACTGTAAACTGTGTTCAACACCTCACTGTAAACTGTGTTCAACACCTCACTGTAAACTGAGTACAAAACCTCACTGAAAACTGTGTACAACACCTCACTGTAAACTGTGTACAAAACCTCACTGTAAACTGTGTACAACACCTCACTGTAAACTGTGTTCAACACCTCACTGTAAACTGTGTACAACACCACACTGTAAACTGTGTACAAAACCTCACTGTAAACTGTGTACAAAACCTCACTGTAAACTGTGTTCAACACCTCACTGTAAACTGTGTTCAACACCTCACTGTAAACTGTGTACAACACCACACTGTAAACTGTGTGCAAAACCTCACTGTAAACTGTGTACAAAACCTCACTGTAAACTGTGTTCAACACCACACTGTAAACTGTGTACAACACCTCACTGTAAACTGTGCTCAACACCTTACTGTAAACTGTGTACAAAACCACACTGTAAACTGTGTTCAACACCTCACTGTAAACTGTGTACAAAACCTCACTGTAAACTGTGTTCAACACCTCACTGTAAACTGTGTACAACACCTCACTGTAAACTGTGTACAAAACCTCACTGTAAACTGTGTTCAACACCTCACTGTAAACTGTGTACAACACCACACTGTAAACTGTGTACAAAACCTCACTGTAAACTGTGTACAAAACCTCACTGTAAACTGTGTTCAACACCTCACTGTAAACTGTGTACAACACCTCACTGTAAACTGTGTACAAAACCTCACTGTAAACTGTGTTCAACACCTCACTGTAAACTGTGTTCAACACCTCACTGTAAACTGTGTACAACACCACACTGTAAACTGTGTTCAACACCTCACTGTAAACTGTGTTCAACACCTCACTGTAAACTGTGTACAACACCTCACTGTAAACTGTGTACAAAACCACACTGTAAACTGTGTTCAACACCACACTGTAAACTGTGTTCAACACCACACTGTAAACTGTGTACAAAACCTCACTGTAAACTGTGTACAAAACCTCACTGTAAACTGTGTTCAACACCTCACTGTAAACTGTGTACAACACCTCACTGTAAACTGTGTACAACACCACACTGTAAACTGTGTACAAAACCTCACTGTAAACTGTGTACAAAACCTCACTGTAAACTGTGTTCAACACCTCACTGTAAACTGTGTACAACACCTCACTGTAAACTGTGTACAAAACCTCACTGTAAACTGTGTTCAAAACCTCACTGTAAACTGTGTACAAAACCTCACTGTAAACTGTGTTCAAAACCTCACTGTAAACTGTGTACAAAACCTCACTGTAAACTGTGTACAAAACCTCACTGTAAACTGTGTTCAAAACCTCACTGTAAACTGTGTACAAAACCTCACTGTAAACTGTGTTCAAAACCACACTGTAAACTGTGTACAACACCACACTGTAAACTGTGTACAAAACCTCACTGTAAACTGTGTACAAAACCTCACTGTAAACTGTGTTCAACACCTCACTGTAAACTGTGTACAACACCTCACTGTAAACTGTGTACAACACCACACTGTAAACTGTGTACAAAACCTCACTGTAAACTGTGTACAAAACCTCACTGTAAACTGTGTTCAACACCTCACTGTAAACTGTGTACAACACCTCACTGTAAACTGTGTACAAAACCTCACTGTAAACTGTGTTCAAAACCTCACTGTAAACTGTGTACAAAACCTCACTGTAAACTGTGTTCAAAACCTCACTGTAAACTGTGTACAAAACCTCACTGTAAACTGTGTTCAACACTTCACTGTAAACTGTGTTCAACACCACACTGTAAACTGTGTACAACACCACACTGTAAACTGTGTACAAAACCACACTGTAAATTGTGTACAAAACCACACTGTAAACTGTGTTCAACACCTCACTGTAAACTGTGTACAAAACCTCACTGTAAACTGTGTTCAAAGCCACACTGTAAACTGTGTTCAAAACCTCACTGTAAACTGTGTTCAACACCACACTGTAAACTGTGTACAAAACCACACTGTAAACTGTGTTCAAAGCCACACTGTAAACTGTGTTCAAAACCACACTGTAAACTGTGTTCAAAGCCACACTGTAAACTGTGTTCAACACCACACTGTAAACTGTGTACAAAACCACACTGTAAACTGTGTTCAACACCTCACTGTAAACTGTGTACAAAACCACACTGTAAACTGTGTTCAACACCTCACTGTAAACTGTGTACAACACCTCACTGTAAACTGTGTACAAAACCACACTGTAAACTGTGTTCAACACCTCACTGTAAACTGTGTACAAAACCACACTGTAAACTGTGTTCAACACCTCACTGTAAACTGTGTTCAAAACCTCACTGTAAACTGTGTTCAACACCACACTGTAAAATGTGTTCAACACCTCACTGTAAACTGTGTTCAACACCTCACTGTAAACTGTGTTCAAAACCTCACTGTAAACTGTGTTCAAAACCACACTGTAAACTGTGTTCAACACCTCACTGTAAACTGTGTACAACACCTCACTGTAAACTGTGTTCAACACCACACTGTAAACTGTGTTCAACACCTCACTGTAAACTGTGTTCAAAACCTCACTGTAAACTGTGTTCAAAACCACACTGTAAACTGTGTTCAACACCTCACTGTAAACTGTGTACAACACCTCACTGTAAACTGTGTTCAACACCTCACTGTAAACTGTGTACAACACCACACTGTAAACTGTGTACAACACCACACTGTAAACTGTGTACAACACCTCACTGTAAACTGTGTACAAAACCTCACTGTAAACTGTGTACAAAACCTCACTGTAAACTGTGTTCAACACCTCACTGTAAACTGTGTTCAAAACCTCACTGTAAACTGTGTACAAAACCTCACTGTAAACTGTGTACAAAACCTCACTGTAAACTGTGTTCAACACCTCACTGTAAACTGTGTTCAACACCTCACTGTAAACTGTGTTCAAAACCTCACTGTAAACTGTGTACAACACCTCACTGTAAACTGTGTTCAACACCTCACTGTAAACTGTGTTCAACACCACACTGTAAACTGTGTTCAACACCTCACTGTAAACTGTGTACAACACCTCACTGTAAACTGTGTACAACACCTCACTGTAAACTGTGTTCAACACCTCACTGTAAACTGTGTACAACACCACACTGTAAACTGTGTTCAACACCTCACTGTAAACTGTGTTCAACACCTCACTGTAAACTGTGTTCAAAATCTCACTGTAAACTGTGTTCAAAACCACACTGTAAACTGTGTTCAAAACCTCACTGTAAACTGTGTTCAACACCTCACTGTAAACTGTTTTCAACACCTCACTGTAAACTGTGTACAACACCACACTGTAAACTGTGTTCAACACCTCACTGTAAACTGTGTACAAAACCACACTGTAAACTGTGTACAAAACCTCACTGTAAACTGTGTTCAAAACCTCACTGTAAACTGGGTTCAACACCTCACTGTAAACTGTGTACAACACCACACTGTAAACTGTGTACAAAACCACACTGTAAACTGTGTTCAACACCTCACTGTAAACTGTGTTCAACACCACACTGTAAACTGTGTACAACACCTCACTGTAAACTGTGTTCAACACCTCACTGTAAACTGTGTACAACACCACACTGTAAACTGTGTTCAAAACCTCACTGTAAACTGGGTTCAACACCTCACTGTAAACTGTGTACAACACCTCACTGTAAACTGTGTTCAACACCTCACTGTAAACTGTGTACAACACCACACTGTAAACTGTGTACAACACCTCACTGTAAACTGTGTACAAAACCTCACTGTAAACTGTGTTCAACACCTCACTGTAAACTGTGTACAACACCACACTGTAAACTGTGTTCAACACCTCACTGTAAACTGTGTTCAACACCACACTGTAAACTGTGTACAACACCACACTGTAAACTGTGTTCAACACCTCACTGTAAACTGTGTACAACACCACACTGTAAACTGTGTACAACACCTCACTGTAAACTGTGTACAAAACCTCACTGTAAACTGTGTTCAACACCTCACTGTAAACTGTGTACAACACCACACTGTAAACTGTGTACAACACCTCACTGTAAACTGTGTACAAAACCTCACTGTAAACTGTGTTCAACACCTCACTGTAAACTGTGTACAAAACCTCACTGTAAACTGTGTTCAACACCTCACTGTAAACTGTGTTCAACACCTCACTGTAAACTGTGTTCAAAACCTCACTGTAAACTGTGTTCAACACCTCACTGTAAACTGTGTACAACACCTCACTGTAAACTGTGTTCAACACCTCACTGTAAACTGTGTACAACACCACACTGTAAACTGTGTTCAACACCTCACTGTAAACTGTGTTCAACACCTCACTGTAAACTGTGTACAAAACCTCACTGTAAACTGTGTTCAAAATCTCACTGTAAACTGTGTTCAAAACCACACTGTAAACTGTGTTCAAAACCTCACTGTAAACTGTGTTCAACACCTCACTGTAAACTGTGTTCAACACCTCACTGTAAACTGTGTACAAAACCTCACTGTAAACTGTGTTCAAAACCTCACTGTAAACTGTGTTCAACACCTCACTGTAAACTGTGTACAAAATCTCACTGTAAACTGTGTTCAAAACCACACTGTAAACTGTGTTCAAAACCTCACTGTAAACTGTGTTCAACACCTCACTGTAAACTGTGTACAACACCTCACTGTAAACTGTGTTCAACACCTCACTGTAAACTGTGTTCAACACCTCACTGTAAACTGTGTACAACACCTCACTGTAAACTGTGTTCAACACCTCACTGTAAACTGTGTTCAACACCACACTGTAAACTGTGTACAACACCTCACTGTAAACTGTGTTCAACACCTCACTGTAAACTGTGTACAACACCACACTGTAAACTGTGTACAACACCTCACTGTAAACTGTGTACAAAACCTCACTGTAAACTGTGTTCAACACCTCACTGTAAACTGTGTACAACACCACACTGTAAACTGTGTTCAACACCACACTGTAAACTGTGTTCAAAACCTCACTGTAAACTGTGTACAACACCTCACTGTAAACTGTGTTCAACACCTCACTGTAAACTGTGTTCAAAACCACACTGTAAACTGTGTACAACACCACACTGTAAACTGTGTTCAACACCTCACTGTAAACTGTGTTCAACACCTCACTGTAAACTGTGTACAACACCACACTGTAAACTGTGTTCAAAACCACACTGTAAACTGTGTACAACACCACACTGTAAACTGTGTTCAACACCACACTGTAAACTGTGTTCAACACCTCACTGTAAACTGTGTACAACACCACACTGTAAACTGTGTTCAACACAACACTGTAAACTGTGTTCAACACCTCACTGTAAACTGTGTTCAAAACCTCACTGTAAACTGTGTACAACACCTCACTGTAAACTGTGTTCAACACCTCACTGTAAACTGTGTTCAACACCTCACTGTAAACTGTGTTCAAAACCACACTGTAAACTGTGTACAACACCACACTGTAAACTGTGTTCAACACCTCACTGTAAACTGTGTTCAACACCTCACTGTAAACTGTGTACAACACCTCACTGTAAACTGTGTTCAACACCACACTGTAAACTGTGTACAACACCACACTGTAAACTGTGTACAAAACCTCACTGTAAACTGTGTACAAAACCTCACTGTAAACTGTGTTCAACACCACACTGTAAACTGTGTACAACACCTCACTGTAAACTGTGTTCAACACCTCACTGTAAACTGTGTTCAACACCACACTGTAAACTGTGTACAAAACCTCACTGTAAACTGTGTACAAAACCTCACTGTAAACTGTGTTCAACACCACACTGTAAACTGTGTACAACACCTCACTGTAAACTGTGTACACAACCACACTGTAAACTGTGTTCAAAACCACACTGTAAACTGTGTTCAACACCTCACTGTAAGCTGTGTTCAAAACCACACTGTAAACAGTGTACAAATCCTCACTGTAAACTGTGTACAACAGCTCACTGTAAACTGTGTTCAAAACCACACTGTAAACTGTGTTCAACACCACACTGTAAACTGTGTACAACACCTCACTGTAAACTGTGCTCAACACCTCACTGTAAACTGTGTACAAAACCACACTGTAAACTGTGTTCAACACCTCACTGTAAACTGTGTACAAAACCACACTGTAAACTGTGTACAAAACCTCACTGTAAACTGTGTACAAAACCTCACTGTAAACTGTGTTCAACACCTCACTGTAAACTGTGTACAACACCTCACTGTAAACTGTGTACAAAACCTCACTGTAAACTGTGTTCAACACCTCACTGTAAACTGTGTACAAAACCTCACTGTAAACTGTGTACAAAACCTCACTGTAAACTGTGTACAACACCTCACTGTAAACTGTGTACAACACCACACTGTAAACTGTGTACAAAACCTCACTGTAAACTGTGTACAAAACCTCACTGTAAACTGTGTTCAACACCTCACTGTAAACTGTGTACAACACCTCACTGTAAACTGTGTACAAAACCTCACTGTAAACTGTGTTCAAAACCTCACTGTAAACTGTGTACAAAACCACACTGTAAACTGTGTACAAAACCTCACTGTAAACTGTGTTCAAAACCTCACTGTAAACTGTGTACAAAACCTCACTGTAAACTGTGTTCAAAACCTCACTGTAAACTGTGTACAAAACCTCACTGTAAACTGTGTTCAACACCACACTGTAAACTGTGTACAAAACCTCACTGTAAACTGTGTTCAACATCTCACTGTAAACTGTGTACAAAACCTCACTGTAAACTGTGTACAACACCTCACTGTAAACTGTGTACAAAACCTCACTGTAAACTGTGTTCAACACCTCACTGTAAACTGTGTACAACACCTCACTGTAAACTGTGTTCAACACCTCACTGTAAACTGTGTACAACACCACACTGTAAACTGTGTACAAAACCTCACTGTAAACTGTGTTCAAAACCACACTGTAAACTGTGTTCAACACCACACTGTAAACTGTGTTCAACACCTCACTGTAAACTGTGTACAACACCACACTGTAAACTGTGTACAAAACCACACTGTAAACTGTGTTCAACACCTCACTGTAAACTGTGTTCAACACCTCACTGTAAACTGTGTTCAACACCTCACTGTAAACTGTGTTCAACACCACACTGTAAACTGTGTTCAACACCTCACTGTAAACTGTGTTCAACACCACACTGTAAACTGTGTTCAACACCACACTGTAAACTGTGTTCAAAACCTCACTGTAAACTGTGTTCAACACCACACTGTAAACTGTGTTCAACACCTCACTGTAAACTGTGTTCAACACCTCACTGTAAACTGTGTTCAAAACCACACTGTAAACTGTGTTCAACACCTCACTGTAAACTGTGTACAACACCTCACTGTAAACTGTGTTCAACACCACACTGTAAACTGTGTTCAAAACCACACTGTTAACTGTGTTCAACACCACACTGTAAACTGTGTTCAACACCTCACTGTAAACTGTGTACAACACCACACTGTAAACTGTGTACAACACCTCACTGTAAACTGTGTTCAACACCACACTGTAAACTGTGTTCAACACCTCACTGTAAACGGTGTTCAACACCTCACTGTAAACTGTGTTCAAAACCTCACTGTAAACTGTGTACAACACCACACTGTAAACTGTGTTCAACACCTCACTGTAAACTGTGTACAACACCACACTGTAAACTGTGTACAACACCTCACTGTAAACTGTGTTCAAAACCTCACTGTAAACTGTGTACAACACCTCACTGTAAACTGTGTACAACACCTCACTGTAAACTGTGTTCAAAACCTCACTGTAAACTGTGTACAACACCTCACTGTAAACTGTGTACAACACCACACTGTAAACTGTGTTCAACACCACACTGTAAACTGTGTACAACACCACACTGTAAACTGTGTTCAACACCACACTGTAAACTGTGTTCAAAACCTCACTGTAAACTGTGTTCAAAACCTCACTGTAAACTGTGTTCAACACCTCACTGTAAACTGTGTTCAACACCACACTGTAAACTGTGTTCAACACCTCACTGTAAACTGTGTTCAAAACCACACTGTAAACTGTGTTCAACACCACACTGTAAACTGTGTTCAAAACCTCACTGTAAACTGTGTTCAAAACCTCACTGTAAACTGTGTTCAACACCTCACTGTAAACTGTGTTCAACACCACACTGTAAACTGTGTTCAACACCACACTGTAAACTGTGTTCAACACCACACTGTAAACTGTGTTCAACACCTCACTGTAAACTGTGTACAACACCTCACTGTAAACTGTGTACAACACCTCACTGTAAACTGTGTTCAACACCACACTGTAAACTGTGTTCAACACCTCACTGTAAACTGTGTTCAACACCACACTGTAAACTGTGTTCAACACCACACTGTAAACTGTGTACAACACCTCACTGTAAACTGTGTTCAACACCACACTGTAAACTGTGTTCAACACCACACTGTAAACTGTGTTCAACACCTCACTGTAAACTGTGTTCAACACCACACTGTAAACTGTGTTCAACACCTCACTGTAAACTGTGTTCAAAACCACACTGTAAACTATGTTCAACACCTCACTGTAAACTGTGTACAACACCACACTGTAAACTGTGTACAACACCTCACTGTAAACTGTGTTCAACACCACACTGTAAACTGTGTTCAACACCACACTGTAAACTGTGTTCAAGACCTCACTGTAAACTGTGTACAACACCACACTGTAAACTGTGTACAACACCTCACTGTAAACTGTGTACAACACCACACTGTAAACTGTGTACAACACCTCACTGTAAACTGTGTTCAACACCTCACTGTAAACTGTGTTCAAAACCTCACTGTAAACTGTGTTCAACACCTCACTGTAAATTGTGTTCATCACCTCACTGTAAACTGTGTACAACACCTCACTGTAAACTGTGTTCAACACCACACTGTAAACTGTGTACAAAACCACACTGTAAACTGTGTTCAACACCTCACTGTAAACTGTGTACAACACCTCACTGTAAACTGTGTTCAACACCACACTGTAAACTGTGTACAACACCTCACTGTAAACTGTGTTCAACACCACACTGTAAACTGTGTTCAACACCTCACTGTAAACTGTGTTCAACACCACACTGTAAACTGTGTTCAACACCTCACTGTAAACTGTGTACAAAACCACACTGTAAACTGTGTTCAACACCACACTGTAAACTGTGTTCAACACCTCACTGTAAACTGTGTTCAACACCACACTGTAAACTGTGTTCAACACCTCACTGTAAACTGTGTTCAACACCTCACTGTAAACTGTGTACAACACCACACTGTAAACTGTGTTCAACACCTCACTGTAAACTGTGTACAAAACCACACTGTAAACTGTGTACAACACCTCACTGTAAACTGTGTTCAACACCTCACTGTAAACTGTGTACAACACCACACTGTAAACTGTGTTCAACACCTCACTGTAAACTGTGTACAAAACCTCACTGTAAACTGTGTTCAACACCTCACTGTAAACTGTGTACAACACCACACTGTAAACTGTGTACAAAACCACACTGTAAACTGTGTTCAACACCTCACTGTAAACTGTGTACAACACCTCACTGTAAACTGTGTACAACACCACACTGTAAACTGTGTACAAAACCTCACTGTAAACTGTGTACAAAACCTCACTGTAAACTGTGTTCAACACCTCACTGTAAACTGTGTACAACACCTCACTGTAAACTGTGTACAAAACCTCACTGTAAACTGTGTTCAAAACCTCACTGTAAACTGTGTACAACACCACACTGTAAACTGTGTTCAAAACCACACTGTAAATTGTGTACAAAACCACACTGTAAACTGTGTTCAACACCTCACTGTAAACTGTGTTCAACACCTCACTGTAAACTGTGTACAACACCTCACTGTAAACTGTGTACAAAACCTCACTGTAAACTGTGTTCAAAACCTCACTGTAAACTGTATACAAAACCTCACTGTAAACTGTGTTCAAAACCTCACTGTAAACTGTGTACAACACCTCACTGTAAACTGTGTTCAACACCACACTGTAAACTGTGTACAACACCTCACTGTAAACTGTGTACAAAACCTCACTGTAAACTGTGTTCAACACCACACTGTAAACTGTTTTCAACACCACACTGTAAACTGTGTTCAACACCTCACTGTAAACTGTGTACAACACCACACTGTAAACTGTGTACAAAACCACACTGTAAATTGTGTACAAAACCACACTGTAAACTGTGTTCAACACCTCACTGTAAACTGTGTTCAACACCTCACTGTAAACTGTGTACAAAACCTCACTGTAAACTGTGTTCAAAGCCACAATGTAAACTGTGTTCAAAGCCACACTGTAAACTGTGTTCAAAACCTCACTGTAAACTGTGTTCAACACCACACTGTAAACTGTGTACAAAACCACACTGTAAACTGTGTTCAAAGCCACACTGTAAACTGTGTTCAAAACCACACTGTAAACTGTGTTCAACACCACACTGTAAACTGTGTACAAAACCACACTGTAAACTGTGTTCAACACCTCACTGTAAACTGTGTTCAACACCTCACTGTAAACTGTGTACAAAACCTCACTGTAAACTGTGTTCAACACCTCACTGTAAACTGTGTTCAAAACCTCACTGTAAACTGTGTTCAACATCACACTGTAAACTGTGTACAACACCTCACTGTAAACTGTGTACAAAACCACACTGTAAACTGTGTACAAAACCTCACTGTAAACTGTGTACAAAACCTCACTGTAAACTGTTCAAAACCTCACTGTAAACTGTGTACAACACCTCACTGTAAACTGTGTACAACACCTCACTGTAAACTGTGTTCAACACCTCACTGTAAACTGTGTACAACACCACACTGTAAACTGTGTTCAACACCACACAGTAAACTGTGTACAACACCTCACTGTAAACTGTGTACAACACCACACTGTAAACTGTGTACAAAACCTCACTGTAAACTGTGTTCAACACCTCACTGTAAACTGTGTTCAAAACCTCACTGTAAACTGTGTTCAACACCTCACTGTAAACTGTGTTCAAAACCTCACTGTAAACTGTGTACAACACCTCACTGTAAACTGTGTTCAAAACCACACTGTAAACTGTGTTCAACACCACACTGTAAACTGTGTTCAACACCTCACTGTAAACTGAGTACAAAACCTCACTGTAAACTGTGTTCAACACCACACTGTAAACTGTGTTCAACACCACACTGTAAACTGTGTACAACACCTCACTGGAAACTGTGTACAACACCACACTGTAAACTGTGTACAACACCTCACTGTAAACTGTGTACAAAACCTCACTGTAAACTGTGTACAACACCTCACTGTAAACTGTGTACAACACCACACTGTAAACTGTGTACAAAACCTCACTGTAAACTGTGTACAAAACCTCACTGTAAACTGTGTACAAAACCACACTGTAAACTGTGTACAACACCACACTGTAAACTGTGTACAACACCTCACTGTAAACTGTGTACAAAACCTCACTGTAAACTGTGTACAAAACCTCACTGTAAACTGTGTTCAAAACCACACTGTAAACTGTGTACAACACCACACTGTAAACTGTGTTCAACACCACACTGTAAACTGTGTACAACACCACACTGTAAACTGTGTTCAACACCACACTGTAAACTGTGTTCAACACCTCAATGTAAACTGTGTTCAACACCTCACTGTAAACTGTGTTCAAAACCTCACTGTAAACTGTGTACAACACCTCACTGTAAACTGTGTTCAAAACCACACTGTAAACTGTGTTCAACACCACACTGTAAACTGTGTTCAAAACCACACTGTAAACTGTGTTCAACACCTCACTGTAAACTGTGTTCAACACCTCACTGTAAACTGTGTTCAAAACCTCACTGTAAACTGTGTACAACACCTCACTGTAAACTGTGTTCAAAACCACACTGTAAACTGTGTTCAACACCTCACTGTAAACTGTGTTCAAAACCTCACTGTAAACTGTGTTCAAAACCTCACTGTAAACTGTGTACAACACCTCACTGTAAACTGTGTTCAAAACCACACTGTAAACTGTGTACAACACCACACTGTAAACTGTGTTCAACACCTCAATGTAAACTGTGTTCAACACCTCACTGTAAACTGTGTTCAAAACCACACTGTAAACTGTGTTCAACACCTCACTGTAAACTGTGTACAACACCACACTGTAAACTGTGTTCAACACCTCCCTGTAAACTGTGTACAAAACCTCACTGTAAACTGTGCACAACACCTCACTGTAAACTGTGTACAAAACCTCACTGTAAACTGTGTTCAACACCTCACTGTAAACTGTGTTCAAAACCTCACTGTAAACTGTGTTCAACACCTCACTGTAAACTGTGTTCAAAACCTCACTGTAAACTGTGTACAACACCTCACTGTAAACTGTGTTCAACACCTCACTGTAAACTGTGTTCAACACCTCACTGTAAACTGTGTTCAAAACCTCACTGTAAACTGTGTTCAAAACCACACTGTAAACTGTGTTCAACACCTCACTGTAAACTGTGTACAAAACCTCACTGTAAACTGTGTTCAAAACCACACTGTAAACTGTGTTCAACACCTCACTGTAAACTGTGTTCAAAACCACACTGTAAACTGTGTTCAACACCTCACTGTAAACTGTGTTCAACACCTCACTGTAAACTGAGTACAAAACCTCACTGTAAACTGTGTACAACACCTCACTGTAAACTGTGTACAAAACCACACTGTAAACTGTGTTCAACACCTCACTGTAAACTGAGTACAAAACCTCACTGTAAACTGTGTACAACACCTCACTGTAAACTGAGTACAAAACCTCACTGTAAACTGTGTACAACACCACACTGTAAACTGTGTACAACACCACACTGTAAACTGTGTTCAACACCACACTGTAAACTGTGTTCAACACCTCACTGTAAACTGAGTACAAAACCTCACTGTAAACTGTGTACAACACCTCACTGTAAACTGTGTACAAAACCACACTGTAAACTGTGTTCAACACCTCACTGTAAACTGTGTTCAAAACCTCACTGTAAACTGTGTTCAACACCTCACTGTAAACTGTGTTCAAAACCTCACTGTAAACTGTGTACAAAACCTCACTGTAAACTGTGTACAACACCTCACTGTAAACTGTGTTCAACACCTCAATGTAAACTGTGTACAACACCTCACTGTAAACTGTGTACAACACCTCACTGTAAACTGTGTTCAACACCTCAATGTAAACTGTGTACAACACCTCACTGTAAACTGTGTACAACACCACACTGTAAACTGTGTTCAAAGCCACACTGTAAACTGTGTTCAACACCACACTGTAAACTGTGTTCAACACCACACTGTAAACTGTGTTCAACACCTCACTGTAAACTGTGTACAACACCACACTGTAAACTGTGTTCAACACCTCACTGTAAACTGTGTTCAACACCACACTGTAAACTGTGTTCAACACCTCACTGTAAACTGTGTTCAACACCACACTGTAAACTGTGTACAACACCACACTGTAAACTGTGTTCAACACCACACTGTAAACTGTGTTCAACACCTCACTGTAAACTGTGTTCAAAACCACACTGTAAACTGTGTACAACACCACACTGTAAACTGTGTTCAACACCTCACTGTAAACTGTGTTCAACACCTCACTGTAAACTGTGTACAACACCACACTGTAAACTGTGTACAAAACCTCACTGTAAACTGCGTACAAAACCTCACTGTAAACTGTGTTCAACACCTCACTGTAAACTGTGTACAACACCTCACTGTAAACTGTGTTCAACACCTCACTGTAAACTGTGTACAACACCTCACTGTAAACTGTGCTCAACACCTCACTGTAAACTGTGTACAAAACCACACTGTAAACTGTGTTCAACACCTCACTGTAAACTGTGTACAAAACCACACTGTAAACTGTGTACAAAACCTCACTGTAAACTGTGTACAAAACCTCACTGTAAACTGTGTTCAACACCTCACTGTAAACTGTGTACAACACCTCACTGTAAACTGTGTACAAAACCTCACTGTAAACTGTGTTCAACACCTCACTGTAAACTGTGTACAACACCACACTGTAAACTGTGTACAAAACCTCACTGTAAACTGTGTACAAAACCTCACTGTAAACTGTGTTCAACACCTCACTGTAAACTGTGTACAACACCTCACTGTAAACTGTGTACAAAACCTCACTGTAAACTGTGTTCAACACCTCACTGTAAACTGTGTACAACACCTCACTGTAAACTGTGTACAAAACCTCACTGTAAACTGTGTTCAAAACCTCACTGTAAACTGTGTACAAAACCTCACTGTAAACTGTGTTCAACACCACACTGTAAACTGTGTTCAACACCTCACTGTAAACTGTGTACAACACCTCACTGTAAACTGTGTACAAAACCTCACTGTAAACTGTGTTCAAAACCTCACTGTAAACTGTGTTCAAAACCTCACTGTAAACTGTGTTCAACACCACACTGTAAACTGTGTTCAAAACCTCACTGTAAACTGTGTACAACACCACACTGTAAACTGTGTTCAACACCTCACTGTAAACTGTGTACAACACCACACTGTAAACTGTGTACAAAACCTCACTGTAAACTGTGTTCAAAGCCACACTGTAAACTGTGTACAAAACCTCACTGTAAACTGTGTTCAACACCACACTGTAAACTGTGTTCAACACCACACTGTAAACTGTGTTCAACACCTCACTGTAAACTGTGTACAACACCACACTGTAAACTGTGTACAAAACCACACTGTAAATTGTGTACAAAACCACACTGTAAACTGTGTTCAACACCTCACTGTAAACTGTGTTCAACACCTCACTGTAAACTGTGTACAAAACCTCACTGTAAACTGTGTTCAACACCTCACTGTAAACTGTGTTCAACACCTCACTGTAAACTGTGTTCAAAACCTCACTGTAAACTGTGTTCAACACCACACTGTAAACTGTGTACAACACCACACTGTAAACTGTGTACAACACCACACTGTAAACTGTGTTCAACACCACACTGTAAACTGTGTTCAAAACCACACTGTAAACTGTGTACAACACCACACTGTAAACTATGTTCAACACCTCACTGTAAACTGTGTACAACACCTCACTGTAAACTGTGTACAAAACCACACTGTAAACTGTGTACAACACCACACTGTAAACTGTGTTCAAAGCCACACTGTAAACTGTGTTCAACACCTCACTGTAAACTGTGTTCAAAACCACACTGTAAACTATGTTCAACACCTCACTGTAAACTGTGTACAACACCTCACTGTAAACTGTGTACAAAACCACACTGTAAACTGTGTACAACACCTCACTGTAAACTGTGTACAAAACCACACTGTAAACTGTGTTCAACACCTCACTGTAAACTGTGTTCAACACCTCACTGTAAATTGTGTTCAAAACCATACTGTAAACTGTGTTCAAAGCCACACTGTAAACTGTGTTCAACACCACACTGTAAACTGTGTACAAAACCACACTGTAAACTGTGTTCAACACCACACTGTAAACTGTGTTCAACACCACACTGTAAACTGTGTACAAAACCACACTGTAAACTGTGTTCAAAGCCACAATGTAAACTGTGTACAAAACCACACTGTAAACTGTGTACAACACCACACTGTAAACTGTGTTCAAAGCCACACTGTAAACTGTGTTCAACACCTCACTGTAAACTGTGTTCAACACCACACTGTAAACTGTGTTCAACACCTCACTGTAAACTGTGTACAACACCTCACTGTAAACTGTGTTCAACACCACACTGTAAACTGTGTACAAAACCTCACTGTAAACTGTGTTCAAAACCACACTGTAAACTGTGTTCAAAACCTCACTGTAAACTGTGTTCAACACCACACTGTAAACTGTGTACAAAACCTCATTGTAAACTGTGTTCAACACCACACTGTAAACTGTGTTCAACACCTCACTGTAAACTGTGTTCAACACCTCACTGTAAACTGTGTTCAACACCACACTGTAAACTGTGTACAACACCACACTGTAAACTGTGTTCAACACCTCACTGTAAACTGTGTTCAACACCTCACTGTAAACTGTGTTCAACACCACACTGTAAACTGTGTTCAAAACCACACTGTAAACTATGTTCAACACCTCACTGTAAACTGTGTACAACACCTCACTGTAAACTGTGTACAAAACCACACTGTAAACTGTGTTCAACACCACACTGTAAACTGTGTACAAAACCTCACTGTAAACTGTGTTCAAAACCACACTGTAAACTGTGTTCAAAACCTCACTGTAAACTGTGTTCAACACCACACTGTAAACTGTGTACAACACCACACTGTAAACTGTGTACAACACCTCACTGTAAACTGTGTTCAACACCTCACTGTAAACTGTGTTCAAAACCACACTGTAAACTATGTTCAACACCTCACTGTAAACTGTGTACAACACCTCACTGTAAACTGTGTACAAAACCACACTGTAAACTGTGTACAACACCACACTGTAAACTGTGTTCAACACCTCACTGTAAACTGTGTACAAAACCATACTGTAAACTGTGTTCAACACCACACTGTAAACTGTGTTCAACACCACACTGTAAACTGTGTACAAAACCTCACTGTAAACTGTGTTCAACACCTCACTGTAAACTGTGTACAACACCACACTGTAAACTGTGTTCAAAACCTCACTGTAAACTGTGTACAAAACCTCACTGTAAACTGTGTACAAAACCACACTGTAAACTGTGTACAACACCACACTGTAAACTGTGTTCAAAACCACACTGTAAACTGTGTTCAACACCGCACTGTAAACTGTGTACAACACCACACTGTAAACTGTGTACAACACCACACTGTAAACTGTGTTCAACACCTCACTGTAAACTGTGTTCAACACCACACTGTAAACTGTGTTCAACACCTCACTGTAAACTGTGTACAACACCACATTGTAAACTGTGTTCAAAACCTCACTGTAAACTGTGTTCAACACCTCACTGTAAACTGTGTTCAACACCACACTGTAAACTGTGTACAACACCTCACTGTAAACTGTGTTCAACACCTCACTGTAAACTGTGTACAAAACCTCACTGTAAACTGTGTACAACACCACACTGTAAACTGTGTACAACACCTCACGGTAAACTGTGTTCAACACCTCACTGTAAACTGTGTACAACACCTCACTGTAAACTGTGTTCAACACCTCACTGTAAACTGTGTTCAACACCACACTGTAAACTGTGTACAACACCTCACTGTAAACTGTGTTCAACACCTCACTGTAAACTGTGTTCAACACCTCACTGTAAACTGTGTACAAAACCTCACTGTAAACTGTGTTCAACACCTCACTGTAAACTGTGTACAACACCTCACTGTAAACTGTGTACAAAACCTCACTGTAAACTGTGTACAACACCTCACTGTAAACTGTGTACAACACCACACTGTAAACTGTGTACAAAACCTCACTGTAAACTGTGTTAAACACCACACTGTAAACTGTGTTCAACACCTCACTGTAAACTGTGTACAAAACCTCACTGTAAACTGTGTTCAACACCTCACTGTAAACTGTGTTCAACACCACACTGTAAACTGTGTACAACACCTCACTGTAAACTGTGTTCAACACCTCACTGTAAACTGTGTTCAACACCTCACTGTAAACTGTGTACAAAACCTCACTGTAAACTGTGTTCAACACCTCACTGTAAACTGTGTACAACACCTCACTGTAAACTGTGTACAAAACCTCACTGTAAACTGTGTACAACACCTCACTGTAAACTGTGTTCAACACCACACTGTAAACTGTGTTCAACACCACACTGTAAACTGTGTTCAACACCTCACTGTAAACTGTGTACAACACCACACTGTAAACTGTGTACAACACCACACTGTAAACTGTGTTCAACACCACACTGTAAACTGTGTACAACACCACACTGTAAACTGTGTACAAAACCACACTGTAAATTGTGTTCAACACCACACTGTAAACTGTGTTCAACACCTCACTGTAAACTGTGTTCAACACCACACTGTAAACTGTGTTCAACACCTCACTGTAAACTGTGTACAACACCACACTGTAAACTGTGTACAACACCACACTGTAAACTGTGTTCAAAACCTCACTGTAAACTGTGTTCAACACCTCACTGTAAACTGTGTACAAAACCTCACTGTAAACTGTGTACAAAACCTCACTGTAAACTGTGTTCAAAACCTCACTGTAAACTGTGTTCAACACCTCACTGTAAACTGTGTACAACACCACACTGTAAACTGTGTACAAAACCTCACTGTAAACTGTGTACAAAACCTCACTGTAAACTGTGTTCAAAACCTCACTGTAAACTGTGTACAACACCACACTGTAAACTGTGTACAAAACCTCACTGTAATCTGTGTACAAAACCTCACTGTAAACTGTGTACAAAACCTCACTGTAAACTGTGTTCAACACCTCACTGTAAACTGTGTACAAAACCTCACTGTAAACTGTGTTCAACACCTCACTGTAAACTGTGTACAACACCTCACTGTAAACTGTGTACAAAACCTCACTGTAAACTGTATTCAAAACCTCACTGTAAACTGTGTTCAACACCTCACTGTAAACTGTGTACAAAACCACACTGTAAACTGTGTTCAACACCTCACTGTAAACGGTGTTCAACACCACACTGTAAACTGTGTTCAAAACCTCACTGTAATCTGTGTACAACACCACACTGTAAACTGTGTACAAAACCTCACTGTAAACTGTGTACAACACCACACTGTAAACTGTGTACAAAACCTCACTGTAAACTGTGTTCAATACCTCACTGTAAACTGTGTACAACACCACACTGTAAACTGTGTACAAAACCTCACTGTAATCTGTGTACAACACCACACTGTAAACTGTGTACAAAACCTCACTGTAAACTGTGTACAAAACCTCACTGTAAACTGTGTTCAAAACCTCACTGTAAACTGTGTACAACACCACACTGTAAACTGTGTACAAAACCTCACTGTAATCTGTGTACAACACCACACTGTAAACTGTGTTCAACACCTCACTGTAAACTGTGTACAACACCACACTGTAAACTGTGTACAAAACCTCACTGTAAACTGTGTACAAAACCTCACTGTAAACTGTGTTCAAAACCTCACTGTAAACTGTGTACAACACCACACTGTAAACTGTGTACAAAACCTCACTGTAAACTGTGTACAAAACCTCACTGTAAACTGTGTACAACACCACACTGTAAACTGTGTACAAAACCTCACTGTAAACTGTGTACAACACCACACTGTAAACTGTGTACAAAACCTCACTGTAAACTGTGTACAACACCACACTGTAAACTGTGTACAAAACCTCACTGTAAACTGTGTACAAAACCTCACTGTAAACTGTGTTCAAAACCTCACTGTAAACTGTGCACAAAACCTCACTGTAAACTGTGTTCAACACCACACTGTAAACTGTGTACAAAACCTCACTGTAAACTGTGTACAAAACCTCACTGTAAACTGTGTTCAACACCACACTGTAAACTGTGTTCAAAACCTCACTGTAAACTGTGTACAACACCTCACTGTAAACTGTGTTCAAAACCTCACTGTAAACTGTGTTCAACACCTCACTGTAAACTGTGTTCAACACCACACTGTAAACTGTGTTCAACACAACACTGTAAACTGTGTTCAACACCACACTGTAAACTGTGTTCAACACCTCACTGTAAACTGTGTACAACACCTCACTGTAAATTGTGTTCAAAACCACACTGTAAACTATGTTCAACACCACACTGTAAACTGTGTTCAACACCACACTGTAAACTGTGTTCAAAACCTCACTGTAAACTGTGTTCAACACCACACTGTAAACTGTGTACAACACCTCACTGTAAACTGTGTTCAACACCACACTGTAAACTGTGTTCAACACCTCACTGTAAACTGTGTACAACACCACACTGTAAACTGTGTACAAAACCTCACTGTAAACTGTGTACAAAACCTCACTGTAAACTGTGTACAACACCACACTGTAAACTGTGTACAACACCACACTGTAAACTGTGTACAAAACCACACTGTAAACTGTGTTCAACACCTCACTGTAAACTGTGTACAACACCACACTGTAAACTGTGTTCAACACCACACTGTAAACTGTGTACAACACCACACTGTAAACTGTGTTCAACACCACACTGTAAACTGTGTACAAAACCTCACTGTAAACTGTGTTCAAAACCTCACTGTAAACTGTGTTCAAAACCTCACTGTAAACTGTGTACAAAACCTCACTGTAAACTGTGTTCAAAACCTCACTGTAAACTGTGTTCAACACCACACTGTAAACTGTGTACAAAACCTCACTGTAAACTGTGTTCAAAACCACACTGTAAACTGTGTTCAACACCTCACTGTAAACTGTGTTCAACACCTCACTGTAAACTGTGTTCAACACCTCACTGTAAACTGTGTTCAAAACCTCATTGTAAACTGTGTTCAACACCTCACTGTAAACTGTGTTCAAAACCTCATTGTAAACTGTGTTCAACACCTCACTGTAAACTGTGTTCAACACCTCACTGTAAACTGTGTTCAACACCTCACTGTAAACTGTGTACAAAACCTCACTGTAAACTGTGTTCAACACCACACTGTAAACTGTGTTCAACACCACACTGTAAACTGTGTTCAACACCTCACTGTAAACTGTGTTCAACACCTCACTGTAAACTGTGTTCAAAACCTCATTGTAAACTGTGTTCAACACCTCACTGTAAACTGTGTTCAAAACCTCATTGTAAACTGTGTTCAACACCTCACTGTAAACTGTGTTCAAAACCACACTGTAAACTGTGTTCAAAACCACACTGTAAACTGTGTTCAAAACCTCACTGTAAACTGTGTACAACACCTCACTGTAAACTGTGTACAACACCTCACTGTAAACTGTGTACAACACCTCACTGTAAACTGTGTACAAAACCACACTGTAAACTGTGTACAACACCACACTGTAAACTGTGTTCAACACCTCACTGTAAACTGTGTACAAAACCATACTGTAAACTGTGTTCAACACCACACTGTAAACTGTGTTCAACACCACACTGTAAACTGTGTACAAAACCTCACTGTAAACTGTGTTCAACACCTCACTGTAAACTGTGTACAACACCACACTGTAAACTGTGTTCAAAACCTCACTGTAAACTGTGTACAAAACCTCACTGTAAACTGTGTACAAAACCACACTGTAAACTGTGTACAACACCACACTGTAAACTGTGTTCAAAACCACACTGTAAACTGTGTTCAACACCGCACTGTAAACTGTGTACAACACCACACTGTAAACTGTGTACAACACCACACTGTAAACTGTGTTCAACACCTCACTGTAAACTGTGTTCAACACCACACTGTAAACTGTGTTCAACACCTCACTGTAAACTGTGTACAACACCACATTGTAAACTGTGTTCAAAACCTCACTGTAAACTGTGTTCAACACCTCACTGTAAACTGTGTTCAACACCACACTGTAAACTGTGTACAACACCTCACTGTAAACTGTGTTCAACACCTCACTGTAAACTGTGTACAAAACCTCACTGTAAACTGTGTACAACACCACACTGTAAACTGTGTACAACACCTCACTGTAAACTGTGTTCAACACCTCACTGTAAACTGTGTACAACACCTCACTGTAAACTGTGTTCAACACCTCACTGTAAACTGTGTTCAACACCACACTGTAAACTGTGTACAACACCTCACTGTAAACTGTGTTCAACACCTCACTGTAAACTGTGTTCAACACCTCACTGTAAACTGTGTACAAAACCTCACTGTAAACTGTGTTCAACACCTCACTGTAAACTGTGTACAACACCTCACTGTAAACTGTGTACAAAACCTCACTGTAAACTGTGTACAACACCTCACTGTAAACTGTGTACAACACCACACTGTAAACTGTGTACAAAACCTCACTGTAAACTGTGTTAAACACCACACTGTAAACTGTGTTCAACACCTCACTGTAAACTGTGTACAAAACCTCACTGTAAACTGTGTTCAACACCTCACTGTAAACTGTGTTCAACACCACACTGTAAACTGTGTACAACACCTCACTGTAAACTGTGTTCAACACCTCACTGTAAACTGTGTACAAAACCTCACTGTAAACTGTGTTCAACACCTCACTGTAAACTGTGTACAACACCTCACTGTAAACTGTGTACAAAACCTCACTGTAAACTGTGTACAACACCTCACTGTAAACTGTGTTCAACACCACACTGTAAACTGTGTTCAACACCACACTGTAAACTGTGTTCAACACCTCACTGTAAACTGTGTACAACACCACACTGTAAACTGTGTACAACACCACACTGTAAACTGTGTTCAACACCACACTGTAAACTGTGTACAACACCACACTGTAAACTGTGTACAAAACCACACTGTAAATTGTGTTCAACACCACACTGTAAACTGTGTTCAACACCTCACTGTAAACTGTGTTCAACACCACACTGTAAACTGTGTTCAACACCTCACTGTAAACTGTGTACAACACCACACTGTAAACTGTGTACAACACCACACTGTAAACTGTGTTCAAAACCTCACTGTAAACTGTGTTCAACACCTCACTGTAAACTGTGTACAAAACCTCACTGTAAACTGTGTACAAAACCTCACTGTAAACTGTGTTCAAAACCTCACTGTAAACTGTGTTCAACACCTCACTGTAAACTGTGTACAACACCACACTGTAAACTGTGTACAAAACCTCACTGTAAACTGTGTACAAAACCTCACTGTAAACTGTGTTCAAAACCTCACTGTAAACTGTGTACAACACCACACTGTAAACTGTGTACAAAACCTCACTGTAATCTGTGTACAAAACCTCACTGTAAACTGTGTACAAAACCTCACTGTAAACTGTGTTCAACACCTCACTGTAAACTGTGTACAAAACCTCACTGTAAACTGTGTTCAACACCTCACTGTAAACTGTGTACAACACCTCACTGTAAACTGTGTACAAAACCTCACTGTAAACTGTATTCAAAACCTCACTGTAAACTGTGTTCAACACCTCACTGTAAACTGTGTACAAAACCACACTGTAAACTGTGTTCAACACCTCACTGTAAACGGTGTTCAACACCACACTGTAAACTGTGTTCAAAACCTCACTGTAATCTGTGTACAACACCACACTGTAAACTGTGTACAAAACCTCACTGTAAACTGTGTACAACACCACACTGTAAACTGTGTACAAAACCTCACTGTAAACTGTGTTCAATACCTCACTGTAAACTGTGTACAACACCACACTGTAAACTGTGTACAAAACCTCACTGTAATCTGTGTACAACACCACACTGTAAACTGTGTACAAAACCTCACTGTAAACTGTGTACAAAACCTCACTGTAAACTGTGTTCAAAACCTCACTGTAAACTGTGTACAACACCACACTGTAAACTGTGTACAAAACCTCACTGTAATCTGTGTACAACACCACACTGTAAACTGTGTTCAACACCTCACTGTAAACTGTGTACAACACCACACTGTAAACTGTGTACAAAACCTCACTGTAAACTGTGTACAAAACCTCACTGTAAACTGTGTTCAAAACCTCACTGTAAACTGTGTACAACACCACACTGTAAACTGTGTACAAAACCTCACTGTAAACTGTGTACAAAACCTCACTGTAAACTGTGTACAACACCACACTGTAAACTGTGTACAAAACCTCACTGTAAACTGTGTACAACACCACACTGTAAACTGTGTACAAAACCTCACTGTAAACTGTGTACAACACCACACTGTAAACTGTGTACAAAACCTCACTGTAAACTGTGTACAAAACCTCACTGTAAACTGTGTTCAAAACCTCACTGTAAACTGTGCACAAAACCTCACTGTAAACTGTGTTCAACACCACACTGTAAACTGTGTACAAAACCTCACTGTAAACTGTGTACAAAACCTCACTGTAAACTGTGTTCAACACCACACTGTAAACTGTGTTCAAAACCTCACTGTAAACTGTGTACAACACCTCACTGTAAACTGTGTTCAAAACCTCACTGTAAACTGTGTTCAACACCTCACTGTAAACTGTGTTCAACACCACACTGTAAACTGTGTTCAACACAACACTGTAAACTGTGTTCAACACCACACTGTAAACTGTGTTCAACACCTCACTGTAAACTGTGTACAACACCTCACTGTAAATTGTGTTCAAAACCACACTGTAAACTATGTTCAACACCACACTGTAAACTGTGTTCAACACCACACTGTAAACTGTGTTCAAAACCTCACTGTAAACTGTGTTCAACACCACACTGTAAACTGTGTACAACACCTCACTGTAAACTGTGTTCAACACCACACTGTAAACTGTGTTCAACACCTCACTGTAAACTGTGTACAACACCACACTGTAAACTGTGTACAAAACCTCACTGTAAACTGTGTACAAAACCTCACTGTAAACTGTGTACAACACCACACTGTAAACTGTGTACAACACCACACTGTAAACTGTGTACAAAACCACACTGTAAACTGTGTTCAACACCTCACTGTAAACTGTGTACAACACCACACTGTAAACTGTGTTCAACACCACACTGTAAACTGTGTACAACACCACACTGTAAACTGTGTTCAACACCACACTGTAAACTGTGTACAAAACCTCACTGTAAACTGTGTTCAAAACCTCACTGTAAACTGTGTTCAAAACCTCACTGTAAACTGTGTACAAAACCTCACTGTAAACTGTGTTCAAAACCTCACTGTAAACTGTGTTCAACACCACACTGTAAACTGTGTACAAAACCTCACTGTAAACTGTGTTCAAAACCACACTGTAAACTGTGTTCAACACCACACTGTAAACTGTGTTCAACACCTCACTGTAAACTGTGTTCAACACCTCACTGTAAACTGTGTTCAAAACCTCATTGTAAACTGTGTTCAACACCTCACTGTAAACTGTGTTCAAAACCTCATTGTAAACTGTGTTCAACACCTCACTGTAAACTGTGTTCAACACCTCACTGTAAACTGTGTTCAACACCTCACTGTAAACTGTGTACAAAACCTCACTGTAAACTGTGTTCAACACCACACTGTAAACTGTGTTCAACACCACACTGTAAACTGTGTTCAACACCTCACTGTAAACTGTGTTCAACACCTCACTGTAAACTGTGTTCAAAACCTCATTGTAAACTGTGTTCAACACCTCACTGTAAACTGTGTTCAAAACCTCATTGTAAACTGTGTTCAACACCTCACTGTAAACTGTGTTCAAAACCACACTGTAAACTGTGTTCAAAACCACACTGTAAACTGTGTTCAAAACCTCACTGTAAACTGTGTACAACACCTCACTGTAAACTGTGTTCAACACCACACTGTAAACTGTGTACAAAACCTCACTGTAAACTGTGTTCAACACCTCACTGTAAACTGTGTTCAACACCACACTGTAAACTGTGTTCAAAACCTCACTGTAAACTGTGTTCAACACCTCACTGTAAACTGTGTACAACACCTCACTGTAAACTGTGTTCAACACCTCACTGTAAACTGTGTACAACACCTCACTGTAAATTGTGTTCAAAACCACACTGTAAACTATGTTCAACACCACACTGTAAACTGTGTTCAACACCACACTGTAAACTGTGTTCAAAACCTCACTGTAAACTGTGTTCAACACCACACTGTAAACTGTGTACAACACCTCACTGTAAACTGTGTTCAACACCACACTGTAAACTGTGTTCAACACCTCACTGTAAACTGTGTACAACACCACACTGTAAACTGTGTACAAAACCTCACTGTAAACTGTGTACAAAACCTCACTGTAAACTGTGTACAACACCACACTGTAAACAGTGTACAAAACTTCACTGTAAACTGTGTTCAAAACCTCACTGTAAACTGTGTACAAAACCTCACTGTAAACTGTGTACAACACCACACTGTAAACTGTGTTCAAAACCTCACTGTAAACTGTGTTCAACACCTCACTGTAAACTGTGTACAACACCACACTGTAAACTGTGTTCAAAACCTCACTGTAAACTGTGTTCAAAACCTCACTGTAAACTGTGTACAAAACCTCACTGTAAACTGTGTACAAAACCACCCTGTAAACTGTGTTCAACACCTCACTGTAAACTGTGTTCAACACCTCACTGTAAACTGTGTTCAAAACCTCACTGTAAACTGTGTACAACACCTCACTGTAAACTGTGTTCAAAACCTCACTGTAAACTGTGTACAACACCTCACTGTAAACTGTGTTCAACACCTCACTGTAAACTGTGTTCAACACCTCACTGTAAACTGTGTTCAAAACCTCACTGTAAACTGTGTACAACACCACACTGTAAACTGTGTACAAAACCTCACTGTAAACTGTGTTCAAAACCTCACTGTAAACTGTGTACAACACCACACTGTAAACTGTGTTCAAAACCTCACTGTAAACTGTGTTCAAAACCTCACTGTAAACTGTGTACAAAACCTCACTGTAAACTGTGTACAACACCACACTGTAAACTGTGTACAAAACCTCACTGTAATCTGTGTACAACACCACACTGTAAACTGTGTACAAAACCTCACTGTAAACTGTGTACAAAGCCTCACTGTAAACTGTGTTCAACACCTCACTGTAAACTGTGTACAACACCTCACTGTAAACTGTGTTCAACACCACACTGTAAACTGTGTTCAACACCACACTGTAAACTGTGTACAACACCTCACTGTAAACTGTGTTCAACACCACACTGTAAACTGTGTTCAAAACCTCACTGTAAACTGTGTACAACACCTCACTGTAAACTGTGTTCAACACCACACTGTAAACTGTGTACAAAACCTCACTGTAAACTGTGTTCAACACCTCACTGTAAACTGTGTTCAACACCACACTGTAAACTGTGTTCAAAACCTCACTGTAAACTGTGTTCAACACCTCACTGTAAACTGTGTACAACACCTCACTGTAAACTGTGTTCAACACCTCACTGTAAACTGTGTACAACACCTCACTGTAAATTGTGTTCAAAACCACACTGTAAACTATGTTCAACACCACACTGTAAACTGTGTTCAACACCACACTGTAAACTGTGTTCAAAACCTCACTGTAAACTGTGTTCAACACCACA
Source organism: Chiloscyllium plagiosum (assembly GCF_037043375.1). Taxonomy (NCBI): domain Eukaryota; kingdom Metazoa; phylum Chordata; class Chondrichthyes; order Orectolobiformes; family Hemiscylliidae; genus Chiloscyllium; species Chiloscyllium plagiosum. The sequence continues at coordinate 88,654 of NW_028270344.1, read as the reverse complement.
CTGTAAACTGTGTACAACACCTCACTGTAAACTGTGTTCAACACCACACTGTAAACTGTGTTCAACACCTCACTGTAAACTGTGTACAACACCACACTGTAAACTGTGCACAAAACCTCACTGTAAACTGTGTACAAAACCTCACTGTAAACTGTGTACAACACCACACTGTAAACTGTGTACAAAACTTCACTGTAAACTGTGTTCAAAACCTCACTGTAAACTGTGTACAAAACCTCACTGTAAACTGTGTACAACACCACACTGTAAACTGTGTTCAAAACCTCACTGTAAACTGTGTTCAACACCTCACTGTAAACTGTGTACAACACCACACTGTAAACTGTGTTCAAAACCTCACTGTAAACTGTGTACAAAACCTCACTGTAAACTGTGTACAAAACCACCCTGTAAACTGTGTTCAACACCTCACTGTAAACTGTGTTCAACACCTCACTGTAAACTGTGTTCAAAACCTCACTGTAAACTGTGTACAACACCTCACTGTAAACTGTGTTCAAAACCTCACTGTAAACTGTGTACAACACCTCACTGTAAACTGTGTTCAACACCTCACTGTAAACTGTGTTCAACACCTCACTGTAAACTGTGTTCAAAACCTCACTGTAAACTGTGTACAACACCACACTGTAAACTGTGTACAAAACCTCACTGTAAACTGTGTTCAAAACCTCACTGTAAACTGTGTACAACACCACACTGTAAACTGTGTTCAAAACCTCACTGTAAACTGTGTTCAAAACCTCACTGTAAACTGTGTACAAAACCTCACTGTAAACTGTGTACAACACCACACTGTAAACTGTGTACAAAACCTCACTGTAATCTGTGTACAACACCACACTGTAAACTGTGTACAAAACCTCACTGTAAACTGTGTACAAAGCCTCACTGTAAACTGTGTTCAACACCTCACTGTAAACTGTGTACAACACCTCACTGTAAACTGTGTTCAACACCACACTGTAAACTGTGTTCAACACCACACTGTAAACTGTGTACAACACCTCACTGTAAACTGTGTTCAACACCACACTGTAAACTGTGTTCAACACCTCACTGTAAACTGTGTACAAAACCTCACTGTAAACTGTGTTCAACACCTCACTGTAAACTGTGTTCAACACCTCACTGTAAACTGTGTACAAAACCTCACTGTAAACTGTGTTCAACACCTCACTGTAAACTGTGTTCAACACCTCACTGTAAACTGTGTTCAAAACCTCACTGTAAACTGTGTACAACACCTCACTGTAAACTGTGTACAACACCACACTGTAAACTGTGTTCAACACCACACTGTAAACTGTGTACAAAACCTCACTGTAAACTGTGTACAACACCTCACTGTAAACTGTGTACAACACCACACTGTAAACTGTGTACAACACCACACTGTAAACTGTGTTCAACACCTCACTGTAAACTGTGTACAACACCACACTGTAAACTGTGTACAACACCACACTGTAAACTGTGTTCAACACCTCACTGTAAACTGTGTACAAAACCACACTGTAAACTGTGTACAACACCACACGGTAAACTGTGTTCAACACCACACTGTAAACTGTGTACAAAACCACACTGTAAACTGTGTTCAACACCACACTGTAAACTGTGTACAAAACCTCACTGTAAACTGTGTACAACACCTCACTGTAAACTGTGTTCAACACCACACTGTAAACTGTGTTCAACACCACACTGTAAACTGTGTTCAACACCTCACTGTAAACTGTGTTCAACACCTCACTGTAAACTGTGTACAACACCACACTGTAAACTGTGTTGAACACCTCACTGTAAACTGTGTTCAACACCACACTGTAAACTGTGTTCAACACCTCACTGTAAACTGTGTTCAACACCTCACTGTAAACTGTGTACAACACCACACTGTAAACTGTGTTCAACACCACACTGTAAACTGTGTTCAACACCACACTGTAAACTGTGTACAACACCTCACTGTAAACTGTGTTCAACACCACACTGTAAACTGTGTTCAACACCTCACTGTAAACTGTGTTCAACACCTCACTGTAAACTGTGTTCAACACCACACTGTAAACTGTGTTCAACACCTCACTGTAAACTGTGTACAACACCACACTGTAAACTGTGTACAAAACCTCACTGTAAACTGTGTTCAACACCACACTGTAAACTGTGTTCAACACCACACTGTAAACTGTGTTCAACACCTCACTGTAAACTGTGTACAAAACCACACTGTAAACTGTGTTCAACACCTCACTGTAAACTGTGTACAACACCACACTGTAAACTGTGTACAACACCTCACTGTAAACTGTGTTCAACACCACACTGTAAACTGTGTTCAACACCACACTGTAAACTGTGTTCAACACCTCACTGTAAACTGTGTTCAACACCTCACTGTAAACTGTGTACAACACCTCACTGTAAACTGTGTTCAACACCACACTGTAAACTGTGTTCAACACCTCACTGTAAACTGTGTACAACACCACACTGTAAACTGTGTTCAACACCACACTGTAAACTGTGTACAACACCTCACTATAAACTGTGTTCAAAACCTCACTGTAAACTGTGTACAACACCACACTGTAAACTGTGTTCAACACCTCACTGTAAACTGTGTACAACACCTCACTGTAAACTGTGTACAACACCTCACTGTAAACTGTGTACAACACCTCACTGTAAACTGTGTACAAAACCACACTGTAAACTGTGTTCAACACCTCACTGTAAACTGTGTACAAAACCACACTGTAAACTGTGTTCAACACCACACTGTAAACTGTGTACAACACCTCACTGTAAACTGTGTTCAACACCACACTGTAAACTGTGTACAACACCTCACTGTAAACTGTGTTCAACACCACACTGTAAACTGTGTTCAACACCACACTGTAAACTGTGTACAAAACCTCACTGTAAACTGTGTTCAAAACCTCACTGTAAACTGTGTACAACACCACACTGTAAACTGTGTTCAACACCACACTGTAAACTGTGTACAACACCTCACTGTAAACTGTGTTCAACACCACACTGTGAACTGTGTTCAACACCTCACTGTAAACTGTGTACAACACCTCACTGTAAACTGTGTACAACACCTCACTGTAAACTGTGTACAACACCTCACTGTAAACTGTGTACAACACCTCACTGTAAACTGTGTACAAAACCACACTGTAAACTGTGTTCAACACCACACTGTAAACTGTGTACAACACCTCACTGTAAACTGTGTTCAACACCACACTGTAAACTGTGTACAACACCTCACTGTAAACTGTGTTCAACACCACACTGTAAACTGTGTACAAAACCTCACTGTAAACTGTGTTCAACACCACACTGTAAACTGTGTTCAAAACCACACTGTAAACTGTGTTCAACACCACACTGTAAACTGTGTTCAAAACCTCACTGTAAACTGTGTACAAAACCTCACTGTAAACTGTGTTCAACACCTCACTGTAAACTGTGTACAACACCACACTGTAAACTGTGTTCAACACCACACTGTAAACTGTGTACAAAACCACACTGTAAACTGTGTTCAACACCTCACTGTAAACTGTGTTCAACACCTCACTGTAAACTGTGTTCAAAACCTCACTGTAAACTGTGTACAACACCACACTGTAAACTGTGTACAAAACCTCACTGTAAACTGTGTACAACACCTCACTGTAAACTGTGTTCAACACCTCACTGTAAACTGTGTACAACACCACACCGTAAACTGTGTTCAACACCTCACTGTAAACTGTGTACAACACCACACCGTAAACTGTGTACAACACCTCACTGTAAACTGTGTTCAACACCACACTGTAAACTGTGTACAAAACCTCACTGTAAACTGTGTACAAAACCACACTGTAAACTGTGTACAACACCACACCGTAAACTGTGTACAAAACCACACTGTAAACTGTGTACAACACCACACTGTAAACTGTGTTCAACACCACACTGTAAACTGTGTACAACACCTCACTGTAAACTGTGTTCAACACCACACTGTAAACTGTGTACAACACCACACCGTAAACTGTGTACAACACCTCACTGTAAACTGTGTACAACACCACACTGTAAACTGTGTTCAACACCACACTGTAAACTGTGTACAACACCTCACTGTAAACTGTGTTCAACACCACACTGTAAACTGTGTACAACACCACACTGTAAACTGTGTTCAACACCACACTGTAAACTGTGTACAACACCTCACTGTAAACTGTGTACAACACCACACCGTAAACTGTGTACAACACCTCACTGTAAACTGTGTACAACACCACACTGTAAACTGTGTACAACACCACACTGTAAACTGTGTTCAACACCACACTGTAAACTGTGTTCAACACCTCACTGTAAACTGTGTTCAACACCTCACTGTAAACTGTGTTCAAAACCACACTGTAAACTGTGTACAAAACCACACTGTAAACTGTGTTCAAAACCTCACTGTAAACTGTGTTCAACACCTCACTGTAAACTGTGTACAACACCACACTGTAAACTGTGTACAACACCACACTGTAAACTGTGTTCAACACCACACTGTAAACTGTGTTCAACACCTCACTGTAAACTGTGTTCAACACCTCACTGTAAACTGTGTTCAACACCTCACTGTAAACTGTGTTCAAAACCACACTGTAAACTGTGTACAAAACCACACTGTAAACTGTGTTCAAAACCTCACTGTAAACTGTGTTCAACACCTCACTGTAAACTGTGTTCAAAACCACACTGTAAACTGTGTACAAAACCACACTGTAAACTGTGTTCAAAACCACACTGTAAACTGTGTACAACACCACACTGTAAACTGTGTACAACACCACACCGTAAACTGTGTACAACACCTCACTGTAAACTGTGTACAACACCACACTGTAAACTGTGTTCAACACCACACTGTAAACTGTGTTCAACACCTCACTGTAAACTGTGTTCAACACCTCACTGTAAACTGTGTACAAAACCACACTGTAAACTGTGTACAACACCTCACTGTAAACTGTGTACAACACCACACTGTAAACTGTGTACAACACCACACTGTAAACAGTGTTCAAAACCTCACTGTAAACTGTGTTCAACACCTCACTGTAAACTGTGTACAAAACCTCACTGTAAACTGTGTACAAAACCACACTGTAAACTGTGTTCAACACCACACTGTAAAGTGTGTACAACACCACACTGTAAACTGTGTACAAAACCTCACTGTAAACTGTGTACAAAACCTCACTGTAAACTGTGTTCAAAACCTCACTGTAAACTGTGTACAACACCTCACTGTAAACTGTGTACAACACCACACTGTAAACTGTGTACAACACCACACTGTAAACTGTGTTCAAAACCTCACTGTAAACTGTGTACAACACCACACTGTAAACTGTGTTCAAAACCTCACTGTAAACTGTGTTCAAAACCTCACTGTAAACTGTGTACAAAACCTCACTGTAAACTGTGTACAACACCACACTGTAAACTGTGTACAAAACCTCACTGTAATCTGTGTACAACACCACACTGTAAACTGTGTACAAAACCTCACTGTAAACTGTGTACAAAGCCTCACTGTAAACTGTGTTCAACACCTCACTGTAAACTGTGTACAACACCTCACTGTAAACTGTGTTCAACACCACACTGTAAACTGTGTTCAACACCACACTGTAAACTGTGTACAACACCTCACTGTAAACTGTGTTCAACACCACACTGTAAACTGTGTTCAACACCTCACTGTAAACTGTGTACAAAACCTCACTGTAAATTGTGTTCAACACCTCACTGTAAACTGTGTTCAACACCTCACTGTAAACTGTGTACAAAACCTCACTGTAAACTGTGTTCAACACCTCACTGTAAACTGTGTTCAACACCTCACTGTAAACTGTGTTCAAAACCTCACTGTAAACTGTGTACAACACCTCACTGTAAACTGTGTACAACACCACACTGTAAACTGTGTACAACACCACACTGTAAACTGTGTTCAACACCACACTGTAAACTGTGTACAAAACCTCACTGTAAACTGTGTACAACACCTCACTGTAAACTGTGTACAACACCACACTGTAAACTGTGTACAACACCACACTGTAAACTGTGTTCAACACCTCACTGTAAACTGTGTACAACACCACACTGTAAACTGTGTACAACACCACACTGTAAACTGTGTTCAACACCTCACTGTAAACTGTGTACAAAACCACACTGTAAACTGTGTACAACACCACACTGTAAACTGTGTTCAACACCACACTGTAAACTGTGTACAAAACCACACTGTAAACTGTGTTCAACACCACCCTGTAAACTGTGTACAAAACCTCACTGTAAACTGTGTACAACACCACACTGTAAACTGTGTACAACACCTCACTGTAAACTGTGTTCAACACCACACTGTAAACTGTGTTCAACACCACACTGTAAACTGTGTTCAACACCTCACTGTAAACTGTGTACAACACCACACTGTAAACTGTGTACAAAACCTCACTGTAAACTGTGTTCAAAACCTCACTGTAAACTGTGTACAACACCACACTGTAAACTGTGTTCAAAACCTCACTGTAAACTGTGTTCAAAACCTCACTGTAAACTGTGTACAAAACCTCACTGTAAACTGTGTACAACACCTCACTGTAAACTGTGTACAAAGCCTCACTGTAAACTGTGTTCAACACCTCACTGTAAACTGTGTACAACACCTCACTGTAAACTGTGTTCAACACCACACTGTAAACTGTGTTCAACACCACACTGTAAACTGTGTACAACACCTCACTGTAAACTGTGTTCAACACCACACTGTAAACTGTGTTCAACACCACACTGTAAACTGTGTACAACACCACACTGTAAACTGTGTACAACACCACACTGTAAACTGTGTTCAACACCACACTGTAAACTGTGTACAAAACCACACTGTAAACTGTGTACAACACCACACTGTAAACTGTGTACAAAACCACACTGTAAACTGTGTACAACACCACACTGTAAACTGTGTACAACACCTCACTGTAAAGTGTGTACAACACCACACCGTAAACTGTGTACAACACCTCACTGTAAACTGTGTACAACACCACACTGTAAACTGTGTACAACACCTCACTGTAAACTGTGTACAACACCACACCGTAAACTGTGTACAACACCTCACTGTAAACTGTGTACAACACCACACTGTAAACTGTGTTCAACACCACACTGTAAACTGTGTTCAACACCTCACTGTAAACTGTGTTCAACACCTCACTGTAAACTGTGTTCAACACCTCACTGTAAACTGTGTACAAAACCACACTGTAAACTGTGTACAACACCTCACTGTAAACTGTGTACAACACCACACTGTAAACTGTGTACAACACCACACTGTAAACAGTGTTCAAAACCTCACTGTAAACTGTGTTCAACACCTCACTGTAAACTGTGTACAAAACCTCACTGTAAACTGTGTACAACACCTCACTGTAAACTGTGTACAACACCACACTGTAAACTGTGTACAAAACCTCACTGTAATCTGTGTACAACACCACACTGTAAACTGTGTACAAAACCTCACTGTAAACTGTGTACAAAACCTCACTGTAAACTGTGTACAAAACCACACTGTAAACTGTGTTCAAAACCTCACTGTAAACTGTGTAAAACACCTCACTGTAAACTGTGTTCAACACCACACTGTAAACTGTGTACAACACCACACTGTAAACTGTGTTCAAAACCTCACTGTAAACTGTGTACAACACCTCACTGTAAACTGTGTTCAAAACCTCATTGTAAACTGTGTTCAACACCTCACTGTAAACTGTGTTCAACACCACACTGTAAACTGTGTACAACACCTCACTGTAAACTGTGTTCAAAACCTCACTGTAAACTGTGTTCAACACCACACTGTAAACTGTGTACAAAACCACACTGTAAACTGTGTTCAAAACCTCACTGTAAACTGTGTTCAACACCACACTGTAAACTGTGTACAACACCACACTGTAAACTGTGTTCAAAACCTCACTGTAAACTGTGTACAAAACCTCACTGTAAACTGTGTTCAAAACCACACTGTAAACTGTGTTCAACACCTCACTGTAAACTGTGTTCAACACCACACTGTAAACTGTGTACAAAACCACACTGTAAACTGTGTTCAAAACCTCACTGTAAACTGTGTTCAACACCTCACTGTAAACTGTGTACAAAACCTCACTGTAAACTGTGTTCAAAACCTCACTGTAAACTGTGTTCAACACCTCACTGTAAACTGTGTTCAAAACCTCACTGTAAACTGTGTTCAACACCTCACTGTAAACTGAGTACAACACCACACTGTAAACTGTGTACAACACCACACTGTAAACTGTGTACAACACCACACTGTAAACTGTGTACAACACCTCACTGTAAACTGTGTTCAACACAACACTGTAAACTGTGTTCAACACCACACTGTAAACTGTGTTCAACACCTCACTGTAAACTGTGTACAACACCTCACTGTAAACTGTGTACAACACCTCACTGTAAACTGTGTTCAAAACCTCACTGTAAACTGTGTTCAACACCTCACTGTAAACTGTGTACAACACCTCACTGTAAACTGTGTACAACACCTCACTGTAAACTGTGTACAAAACCTCACTGTAAACTGTGTTCAAAACCTCACTGTAAACTGTGTTCAACACCTCACTGTAAACTGAGTACAACACCACACTGTAAACTGTGTTCAACACCTCACTGTAAACTGTGTTCAACACAACACTGTAAACTGTGTTCAACACCTCACTGTAAACTGTGTTCAACACCTCACTGTAAACTGTGTACAACACCTCACTGTAAACTGTGTTCAACACCACACTGTAAACTGTGTACAAAACCTCACTGTAAACTGTGTTCAAAACCTCACTGCAAACTGTGTACAAAACCTCACTGTAAACTGTGTACAAAACCTCACTGTAAACTGTGTACAACACCACACTGTAAACTGTGTTCAAAACCTCACTGTAAACTGTGTTCAACACCACACTGTAAACTGTGTTCAACACCACACTGTAAACTGTGTTCAACACCTCACTGTAAACTGTGTACAAAACCACACTGTAAACTGTGTACAAAACCACACTGTAAACTGTGTACAACACCACACTGTAAACTGTGTTCAACACCACACTGTAAACTGTGTACAAAACCACACTGTAAACTGTGTTCAAAAACTCACTGTAAACTGTGTTCAACACCTCACTGTAAACTGTGTTCAAAACCTCACTGTAAACTGTGTTCAACACCTCACTGTAAACTGTGTTCAACACCTCACTGTAAACTGTGTTCAAAACCTCACTGTAAACTGTGTTCAAAACCACACTGTAAACTGTGTACAAAACCTCACTGTAAACTGTGTACAAAACCACACTGTAAACTGTGTTCAACACCTCACTGTAAACTGTGTACAACACCACACTGTAAACTGTGTTCAACACCTCACTGTAAACTGTGTACAAAACCTCACTGTAAACTGTGTACAAAGCCACACTGTAAACTGTGTACAACACCACACTGTAAACTGTGTTCAAAACCACACTGTAAACTGTGTTCAACACCACACTGTAAACTGTGTACAACACCACACTGTAAACTGTGTACAACACCTCACTGTAAACTGTGTACAAAACCACACTGTAAACTGTGTTCAAAGCCACACTGTAAACTGTGTACAACACCTCACTGTAAACTGTGTTCAACACCACACTGTAAACTGTGTTCAACACCTCACTGTAAACTGTGTTCAAAACCACACTGTAAACTGTGTTCAAAACCTCACTGTAAACTGTGTTCAACACCTCACTGTAAACTGTGTACAAAACCACACTGTAAACTGTGTACAAAACCTCACTGTAAACTGTGCACAAAACCACACTGTAAACTGTGTTCAACACCACACTGTAAACTGTGTTCAACACCTCACTGTAAACTGTGTTCAAAACCACACTGTAAACTGTGTTCAACACCACACTGTAAACTGTGTTCAAAACCACACTGTAAACTGTGTTCAACACCTGACTGTAAACTGTGTTCAAAACCACACTGTAAACTGTGTTCAACACCTCACTGTAAACTGTGTACAAAACCTCACTGTAAACTGTGTCCAAAACCTCACTGTAAACTGTGTTCAAAACCTCACTGTAAACTGTGTACAAAACCTCACTGTAAACTGTGTTCAACACCACACTGTAAACTGTGTTCAACACCTCACTGTAAACTGTGTACAACACCACACTGTAAACTGTGTACAAAACCACACTGTAAACTGTGTTCAAAGCCACACTGTAAACTGTGTTCAAAGCCACACGGTAAACTGTGTTCAAAACCTCACTGTAAACTGTGTACAACACCTCACTGTAAACTGTGTACAACACCTCACTGTAAACTGTGTACAAAACCTCACTGTAAACTGTGTTCAAAACCTCACTGTAAACTGTGTTCAACACCACACTGTAAACTGTGTTCAAAACCTCACTGTAAACTGTGTTCAACACCACACTGTAAACTGTGTACAAAACCACACTGTAAACTGTGTTCAAAGCCACACTGTAAACTGTGTTCAAAACCTCACTGTAAACTGTGTTCAACACCACACTGTAAACTGTGTTCAACACCACACTGTAAACTGTGTTCAAAACCTCACTGTAAACTGTGTTCAAAGCCACACTGTAAACTGTGTTCAACACCTCACTGTAAACTGTGTACAAAACCACACTGTAAACTGTGTTCAACACCACACTGTAAACTGTGTTCAACACCACACTGTAAACTGTGTTCAACACCTCACTGTAAACTGTGTACAAAACCTCACTGTAAACTGTGTACAAAACCACACTGTAAACTGTGTTCAAAGCCACACTGTAAACTGTGTTCAACACCTCACTGTAAACTGTGTACAAAACCTCACTGTAAACTGTGTACAAAACCACACTGTTAACTGTGTTCAAAGCCACAATGTAAACTGTGTTCAACACCTCACTGTAAACTGTGTTCAAAACCACACTGTAAACTGTGTACAACACCTCAATGTAAACTGTGTACAACACCACACTGTAAACTGTGTACAAAACCTCACTGTAAACTGTGTTCAAAACCTCACTGTAAACTGTGTTCAAAGCCACACTGTAAACTGTGTTCAAAGCCACACTGTAAACTGTGTTCAAAGCCACACTGTAAACTGTGTACAAAACCACACTGTAAACTGTGTTCAAAGCCACACTGTAAACTGTGTTCAACACCTCACTGTAAACTGTGTTCAACACCACACTGTAAACTGTGTACAACACCTCACTGTAAACTGTGTTCAACACCTCACTGTAAACTGTGTACAAAACCTCACTGTAAACTGTGTACAACACCACACTGTAAACTGTGTTCAACACCTCACTGTAAACTGTGTTCAAAACCTCACTGTAAACTGTGTTCAACACCTCACTGTAAACTGTGTACAACACCACACTGTAAACTGTGTTCAACACCACACTGTAAACTGTGTTCAACACCTCACTGTAAACTGTGTACAACACCACACTGTAAACTGTGTTCAACACAACACTGTAAACTGTGTTCAACACCTCACTGTAAACTGTGTACAACACCACACTGTAAACTGTGTTCAACACAACACTGTAAACTGTGTTCAACACCTCACTGTAAACTGTGTTCAACACCACACTGTAAACTGTGTTCAAAACCTCACTGTAAACTGTGTTCAACACCTCACTGTAAACTGTGTACAACACCTCACTGTAAACTGTGTACAACACCACACTGTAAACTGTGTTCAACACCACACTGTAAACTGTGTACAAAACCTCACTGTAAACTGTGTACAACACCACACTGTAAACTGTGTTCAACACCTCACTGTAAACTGTGTTCAACACCACACTGTAAACTGTGTTCAAAACCTCACTGTAAACTGTGTTCAACACCTCACTGTAAACTGTGTACAACACCACACTGTAAACTGTGTTCAACACCACACTGTAAACTGTGTACAACACCTCACTGTAAACTGTGTTCAACACAACACTGTAAACTGTGTTCAACACCTCACTGTAAACTGTGTTCAACACCACACTGTAAACTGTGTTCAAAACCTCACTGTAAACTGTGTTCAACACCTCACTGTAAACTGTGTACAACACCTCACTGTAAACTGTGTACAACACCACACTGTAAACTGTGTTCAACACCACACTGTAAACTGTGTACAAAACCTCACTGTAAACTGTGTACAACACCACACTGTAAACTGTGTTCAACACCTCACTGTAAACTGTGTACAACACCACACTGTAAACTGTGTTCAAAACCTCACTGTAAACTGTGTTCAACACCTCACTGTAAACTGTGTACAACACCACACTGTAAACTGTGTTCAACACCACACTGTAAACTGTGTTCAACACCTCACTGTAAACTGTGTACAACACCACACTGTAAACTGTGTTCAAAACCACACTGTAAACTGTGTTCAACACCACACTGTAAACTGTGTACAAAACCTCACTGTAAACTGTGTTCAAAACCACACTGTAAACTGTGTACAACACCACACTGTAAACTGTGTACAACACCACACTGCAAACTGTGTACAAAACCTCACTGTAAACTGTGTACAAAACCACACTGTAAACTGTGTTCAAAACCACACTGTAAACTGTGTTCAAAACCACACTGTAAACTGTGTACAACACCACACTGTAAACTGTGTACAAAACCTCACTGTAAACTGTGTTCAACACCACACTGTAAACTGTGTACAAAACCTCACTGTAAACTGTGTTCAAAACCTCACTGCAAACTGTGTACAAAACCTCACTGTAAACTGTGTACAACACCACACTGTAAACTGTGTTCAAAACCTCACTGTAAACTGTGTACAACACCACACTGTAAACTGTGTACAACACCTCACTGTAAACTGTGTTCAAAACCTCACTGTAAACTGTGTTCAACACCTCACTGTAAACTGTGTACAAAACCACACTGTAAACTGTGTACAAAACCTCACTGTAAACTGTGTACAAAACCACACTGTAAACTGTGTACAACACCTCACTGTAAACTGTGTTCAACACCTCACTGTAAACTGTGTTCAACACCACACTGTAAACTGTGTTCAACACCACACTGTAAACTGTGTTCAACACCTCACTGTAAACTGTGTTCAAAACCACACTGTATACTGTGTTCAACACCTCACTGTAAACTGTGTACAAAACCACACTGTAAACTGTGTACAACACCTCACTGTAAACTGTGTACAAAACCTCACTGTAAACTGTGTTCAACACCACACTGTAAACTGTGTTCAACACCTCACTGTAAACTGTGTACAACACCACACTGTAAACTGTGTACAAAACCTCACTGTAAACTGTGTCCAAAACCTCACTGTAAACTGTGTACAAAACCTCACTGTAAACTGTGTTCAAAACCTCACTGTAAACTGTGTACAAAACCTCACTGTAAACTGTGTTCAAAACCTCACTGTAAACTGTGTACAACACCACACTGTAAACTGTGTACAAAACCTCACTGTAAACTGTGTTCAAAACCTCACTGTAAACTGTGTTCAACACCACACTGTAAACTGTGTTCAACACCTCACTGTAAACTGTGTACAACACCACACTGTAAACTGTGTTCAACACCTCACTGTAAACTGTGTTCAACACCACACTGTAAACTGTGTTCAACACCTCACTGTAAACTGTGTACAACACCACACTGTAAACTGTGTACAAAACCACACTGTAAACTGTGTTCAAAGCTACACGGTAAACTGTGTTCAAAGCCACACTGTAAACTGTGTTCAAAACCTCACTGTAAACTGTGTTCAACACCACACTGTAAACTGTGTACAAAACCACACTGTAAACTGTGTACAAAGCCACACTGTAAACTGTGTTCAAAACCACACTGTAAACTGTGTTCAAAGCCACACTGTAAACTGTGTTCAACACCACACTGTAAACTGTGTTCAACACCACACTGTAAACTGTGTTCAACACCTCACTGTAAACTGTGTACAACACCACACTGTAAACTGTGTTCAACACCTCACTGTAAACTGTGTACAACACCTCACTGTAAACTGTGTTCAACACCTCACTGTAAACTGTGTACAACACCACACTGTAAACTGTGTTCAACACCTCACTGTAAACTGTGTACAACACCTCACTGTAAACTGTGTTCAACACCACACTGTAAACTGTGTTCAACACCACACTGTAAACTGTGTTCAACACCACACTGTAAACTGTGTTCAACACCACACTGTAAACTGTGTACAAAACCACACTGTAAATTGTGTTCAAAGCCACACTGTAAACTGTGTTCAACACCACACTGTAAACTGTGTACAACACCTCACTGTAAACTGTGGACAACACCTCACTGTAAACTGTTTTCAACACCTCACTGTAAACTGTGTTCAACACCACACTGTAAACTGTGTTCAAAACCACACTGTAAACTATGTTCAACACCACACTGTAAACTGTGTACAACATCTCACTGTAAACTGTGTACAAAACCACACTGTAAACTGTGTACAACACCACACTGTAAACTGTGTTCAACACCACACTGTAAACTGTGTTCAACACCTCACTGTAAACTGTGTTCAACACCACACTGTAAACTGTGTACAAAACCTCACTGTAAACTGTGTTCAACACCACACTGTAAACTGTGTACAAAACCTCACTGTAAACTGTGTTCAACACCACACTGTAAACTGTGTACAACACCACACTGTAAGCTGTGTACAACACCACACTGTAAACTGTGTACAAAACCTCACTGTAAACTGTGTACAAAACCTCACTGTAAACTGTGTTCAAAACCTCACTGTAAACTGTGTTCAACACCTCACTGTAAACTGTGTTCAACACCTCACTGTAAACTGTGTACAACACCACACTGTAAACTGTGTACAAAACCACACTGTAAACTGTGTTCAACACCTCACTGTAAACTGTGTACAAAACCTCACTGTAATATGTGTACAACACCACACTGTAAACTGTGTACAAAACCACACTGTAAACTGTGTTCAACACCTCACTGTAAACTGTGTTCAAAACCTCACTGTAAACTGTGTACAACACCACACTGTAAACTGTGTTCAACACCTCACTGTAAACTGTGTACAAAACCTCACTGTAATCTGTGTACAACACCACACTGTAAACTGTGTACAAAACCTCACTGTAAACTGTGTTCAACACCTCACTGTAAACTGTGTTCAACACCACACTGTAAACTGTGTTCAACACCTCACTGTAAACTGTGTTCAAAACCTCACTGTAAACTGTGTACAAAACCTCACTGTAAACTGTGTTCAAAACCTCACTGTAAACTGTGTACAACACCTCACTGTAAACTGTGTTCAAAACCTCACTGTAAACTGTGTACAAGACCACACTGTAAACTGTGTACAAAACCTCACTGTAATCTGTGTACAACACCTCACTGTAAACTGTGTACAAAACCTCACTGTAAACTGTGTACAAAACCTCACTGTAAACTGTGTTCAACACCTCACTGTAAACTGTGTTCAAAACCTCACTGTAAACTGTGTACAACACCTCACTGTAAACTGTGTACAAAACCACACTGTAAACTGTGTACAAAACCTCACTGTAAACTGTGTACAAAACCTCACTGTAAACTGTGTTCAAAACCTCACTGTAAACTGTGTTCAACACCTCACTGTAAACTGTGTACAAAACCTCACTGTAAACTGTGTACAACACCACACTGTAAACTGTGTACAAAACCTCACTGTAAACTGTGTACAAAACCTCACTGTAAACTGTGTACAACACCACACTGTAAACTGTGTTCAACACCTCACTGTAAACTGTGTTCAAAACCTCACTGTAAACTGTGTTCAACACCTCACTGTAAACTGTGTACAACACCACACTGTAAACTGTGTTCAACACCACAATGTAAACTGTGTTCAACACCTCACTGTAAACTGTGTACAACACCACACTGTAAACTGTGTTCAACACAACACTGTAAACTGTGTTCAACACCTCACTGTAAACTGTGTACAACACCACACTGTAAACTGTGTTCAACACAACACTGTAAACTGTGTTCAACACCTCACTGTAAACTGTGTTCAACACCACACTGTAAACTGTGTTCAAAACCTCACTGTAAACTGTGTTCAACACCTCACTGTAAACTGTGTACAACACCACACTGTAAACTGTGTTCAACACCACACTGTAAACTGTGTACAAAACCTCACTGTAAACTGTGTACAACACCACACTGTAAACTGTGTTCAACACCTCACTGTAAACTGTGTTCAACACCACACTGTAAACTGTGTTCAAAACCTCACTGTAAACTGTGTTCAACACCTCACTGTAAACTGTGTACAACACCACACTGTAAACTGTGTTCAACACAACACTGTAAACTGTGTTCAACACCACACTGTAAACTGTGTTCAACACCTCACTGTAAACTGTGTACAACACCACACTGTAAACTGTGTTCAAAACCACACTGTAAACTGTGTTCAACACCACACTGTAAACTGTGTACAAAACCTCACTGTAAACTGTGTTCAAAACCACACTGTAAACTGTGTACAACACCACACTGTAAACTGTGTACAACACCACACTGCAAACTGTGTACAAAACCTCACTGTAAACTGTGTACAAAACCACACTGTAAACTGTGTTCAAAACCACACTGTAAACTGTGTTCAACACCACACTGTAAACTGTGTACAAAACCTCACTGTAAACTGTGTTCAACACCACACTGTAAACTGTGTACAAAACCTCACTGTAAACTGTGTTCAAAACCTCACTGCAAACTGTGTACAAAACCTCACTGTAAACTGTGTACAACACCACACTGTAAACTGTGTTCAACACCTCACTGTAAACTGTGTACAACACCTCACTGTAAACTGTGTTCAAAACCTCACTGTAAACTGTGTTCAAAACCACACTGTAAACTGTGTTCAACACCACACTGTAAACTGTGTACAACACCACACTGTAAACTGTGTACAACACCTCACTGTAAACTGTGTACAAAACCACACTGTAAACTGTGTTCAACACCTCACTGTAAACTGTGTTCAACACCTCACTGTAAACTGTGTACAAAACCACACTGTAAACTGTGTTCAACACCTCACTGTAAACTGTGTACAACACCTCACTGTAAACTGTGTTCAACACCTCACTGTAAACTGTGTACAACACCTCACTGTAAACTGTGTTCAACACCTCACTGTAAACTGTGTACAACACCTCACTGTAAACTGTGTTCAAAACCACACTGTAAACTGTGTTCAACACCACACTGTAAACTGTGTACAACACCTCACTGTAAACTGTGTTCAACACCTCACTGTAAACTGTGTTCAAAACCTCACTGTAAACTGTGTTCAAAACCTCACTGTAAACTGTGTACAACACCCCACTGTAAACTGTGTTCAAAACCTCACTGTAAACTGTGTTCAACACCTCACTGTAAACTGTGTACAAAACCACACTGTAAACTGTGTACAAAACCTCACTGTAAACTGTGTACAAAACCACACTGTAAACTGTGTACAACACCTCACTGTAAACTGTGTTCAACACCTCACTGTAAACTGTGTTCAACACCACACTGTAAACTGTGTTCAACACCACACTGTAAACTGTGTTCAACACCTCACTGTAAACTGTGTTCAAAACCACACTGTATACTGTGTTCAACACCTCACTGTAAACTGTGTACAAAACCACACTGTAAACTGTGTACAACACCTCACTGTAAACTGTGTACAAAACCTCACTGTAAACTGTGTTCAACACCACACTGTAAACTGTGTTCAACACCTCACTGTAAACTGTGTACAACACCACACTGTAAACTGTGTACAAAACCTCACTGTAAACTGTGTCCAAAACCTCACTGTAAACTGTGTACAAAACCTCACTGTAAACTGTGTTCAAAACCTCACTGTAAACTGTGTACAACACCTCACTGTAAACTGTGTACAAAACCACACTGTAAACTGTGTTCAAAGCTACACTGTAAACTGTGTTCAAAGCCACACTGTAAACTGTGTTCAAAACCTCACTGTAAACTGTGTTCAACACCACACTGTAAACTGTGTTCAACACCTCACTGTAAACTGTGTACAACACCACACTGTAAACTGTGTACAAAACCACACTGTAAACTGTGTTCAAAGCTACACTGTAAACTGTGTTCAAAGCCACACTGTAAACTGTGTTCAAAACCTCACTGTAAACTGTGTTCAACACCACACTGTAAACTGTGTACAAAACCACACTGTAAACTGTGTACAAAGCCACACTGTAAACTGTGTTCAAAACCACACTGTAAACTGTGTTCAAAGCCACACTGTAAACTGTGTTCAACACCACACTGTAAACTGTGTTCAACACCACACTGTAAACTGTGAACAAAACCACACTGTAAACTGTGTTCAAAACCACACTGTAAACTGTGTTCAAAGCCACACTGTAAACTGTGTTCAACACCTCACTGTAAACTGTGTTCAAAACCACACTGTAAACTGTGTTCAAAGCTACACTGTAAACTGTGTTCAAAACCACACTGTAAACTGTGTTCAACACCACACTGTAAACTGTGTTCAACACCTCAATGTAAACTGTGTACAACACCACACTGTAAACTGTGTTCAACACCACACTGTAAACTGTGTTCAAAGCCACACTGTAAACTGTGTTCAAAACCTCACTGTAAACTGTGTTCAACACCACACTGTAAACTGTGTACAAAACCACACTGTAAACTGTGTACAAAGCCACACTGTAAACTGTGTTCAAAACCACACTGTAAACTGTGTTCAAAGCCACACTGTAAACTGTGTTCAACACCTCACTGTAAACTGTGTACAAAACCACACTGTAAACTGTGTTCAACACCACACTGTAAACTGTGTACAAAACCACACTGTAAACTGTGTTCAACACCACACTGTAAACTGTGTTCAACACCACACTGTAAACTGTGTACAAAACCACACTGTAAATTGTGTTCAAAGCCACACTGTAAACTGTGTTCAACACCTCACTGTAAACTGTGTTCAACACCACACTGTAAACTGTGTTCAACACCTCACTGTAAACTGTGTTCAACACCACACTGTAAACTGTGTACAACACCTCACTGTAAACTGTGTACAACACCTCACTGTAAACTGTTTTCAACACCTCACTGTAAACTGTGTACAAAACCACACTGTAAACTGTGTACAAAACCTCACTGTAAACTGTGTTCAAAACCTCACTGTAAACTGTGTACAACACCACACTGTAAACTGTGTACAACACCTCACTGTAAACTGTGTTCAACACCACACTGTAAACTGTGTTCAAAACCACACTGTAAACTATGTTCAACACCACACTGTAAACTGTGTACAACATCTCACTGTAAACTGTGTACAAAACCACACTGTAAACTGTGTACAACACCACACTGTAAACTGTGTTCAAAACCTCACTGTAAACTGTGTTCAACACCTCACTGTAAACTGTGTTCAACACCACACTGTAAACTGTGTACAAAACCTCACTGTAAACTGTGTTCAACACCACACTGTAAACTGTGTACAAAACCTCACTGTAAACTGTGTTCAACACCACACTGTAAACTGTGTTCAACACCTCACTGTAAGCTGTGTACAACACCACACTGTAAACTGTGTACAAAACCTCACTGTAAACTGTGTACAAAACCTCACTGTAAACTGTGTTCAAAACCTCACTGTAAACTGTGTTCAACACCTCACTGTAAACTGTGTTCAACACCTCACTGTAAACTGTGTACAAAACCTCACTGTAAACTGTGTACAACACCACACTGTAAACTGTGTACAAAACCACACTGTAAACTGTGTACAACACCACACTGTAAACTGTGTTCAACACCTCACTGTAAACTGTGTACAAAACCTCACTGTAATCTGTGTACAACACCACACTGTAAACTGTGTACAAAACCACACTGTAAACTGTGTTCAACACCTCACTGTAAACTGTGTTCAACACCACACTGTAAACTGTGTTCAACACCTCACTGTAAACTGTGTTCAAAACCTCACTGTAAACTGTGTTCAAAACCACACTGTAAACTGTGTACAACACCACACTGTAAACTGTGTACAAAACCTCACTGTAAACTGTGTACAAAACCTCACTGTAAACTGTGTTCAACACCTCACTGTAAACTGTGTACAACACCTCACTGTAAACTGTGTTCAACACCACACTGTAAATTGTGTACAACACCACACTGTAAACTGTGTACAAAACCTCACTGTAAACTGTGTTCAAAACCTCACTGTAAACTGTGTACAACACCTCACTGTAAACTGTGTTCAAAACCTCATTGTAAACTGTGTTCAACACCACACTGTAAACTGTGTTCAACACCTCACTGTAAACTGTGTACAACACCTCACTGTAAACTGTGTTCAAAACCACACTGTAAACTGTGTACAAAACCTCACTGTAAACTGTGTTCAAAACCTCACTGTAAACTGTGTTCAACACCTCACTGTAAACTGTGTACAAAACCTCACTGTAAACTGTGTTCAAAACCTCACTGTAAACTGTGTTCAACACCACACTGTAAACTGTGTTCAACACCTCACTGTAAACTGTGTTCAACACCTCACTGTAAACTGTGTTCAACACCACACTGTAAACTGTGTACAAAACCTCACTGTAAACTGTGTACAACACCACACTGTAAACTGTGTTCAACACCTCACTGTAAACTGTGTTCAACACCACACTGTAAACTGTGTTCAAAACCACACTGTAAACTGTGTTCAACACCTCACTGTAAACTGTGTTCAAAACCTCACTGTAAACTGTGTTCAACACCTCACTGTAAACTGTGTTCAAAACCTCACTGTAAACTGTGTACAACACCACACTGTAAACTGTGTTCAACACCACACTGTAAACTGTGTTCAAAACCTCACTGTAAACTGTGTACAACACCTCACTGTAAACTGTGTTCAACACCACACTGTAAACTGTGTACAAAACCACACTGTAAACTGTGTACAAAACCACACTGTAAACTGTGTTCAAAACCACACTGTAAACTGTGTTCAACACCACACTGTAAACTGTGTACAACACCACACTGTAAACTGTGTTCAACACCACACTGTAAACTGTGTACAACACCTCACTGTAAACTGTGTTCAACACCTCACTGTAAACTGTGTTCAAAACCACACTGTAAACTGTGTTCAACACCTCACTGTAAACTGTGTACAACACCTCACTGTAAACTGTGTTCAACACCTCACTGTAAACTGTGTTCAACACCTCACTGTTAACTGTGTTCAACACCACACTGTAAACTGTGTTCAAAACCTCACTGTAAACTGTGTTCAACACCACACTGTAAACTGTG
Organism: Chiloscyllium plagiosum; assembly: GCF_037043375.1. NCBI lineage: Eukaryota > Metazoa > Chordata > Chondrichthyes > Orectolobiformes > Hemiscylliidae > Chiloscyllium > Chiloscyllium plagiosum. The sequence continues at coordinate 67,042 of NW_028270344.1, read as the reverse complement.
TACAACACCACACTGTAAACTGTGTACAACACCTCACTGTAAACTGTGTTCAACACCTCACTGTAAACTGTGTTCAAAACCTCACTGTAAACTGTGTACAACACCTCACTGTAAACTGTGTTCAAAGCCACACTGTAAACTGTGTACAACACCACACTGTAAACTGTGTTCAACACCACACTGTAAACTGTGTACAACACCACACTGTAAACTGTGTTCAAAACCTCACTGTAAACTGTGTACAAAACCACACTGTAAACTGTGTTCAAAACCTCACTGTAAACTGTGTTCAACACCTCACTGTAAACTGTGTTCAACACCTCACTGTAAACTGTGTACAAAACCTCACTGTAAACTGTGTTCAACACCTCACTGTAAACTGTGTACAAAACCTCACTGTAAACTGTGTACAAAACCTCACTGTAAACTGTGTTCAACACCTCACTGTAAACTGTGTACAAAACCTCACTGTAAACTGTGTTCAACACCTCCCTGTAAACTGTGTTCAACACCACACTGTAAACTGTGTTCAAAACCACACTGTAAACTGTGTTCAAAACCTCACTGTAAACTGTGTACAACACCTCACTGTAAACTGTGTTCAACACCTCACTGTAAACTGTGTACAACACCACACTGTAAACTGTGTTCAACACCTCACTGTAAACTGTGTACAACACCTCACTGTAAACTGTGTTCAACACCTCACTGTAAACTGTGTACAACACCACACTGTAAACTGTGTTCAACACCACACTGTAAACTGTGTTCAACACCTCACTGTAAACTGTGTTCAACACCTCACTGTAAAATGTGTACAAAACCTCACTGTAAACTGTGTACAACACCTCACTGTAAACTGTGTTCAACACCTCACTGTAAACTGTGTACAAAACCTCACTGTAAACTGTGTTCAACACCTCACTGTAAACTGTGTACAAAACCTCACTGTAAACTGTGTTCAACACCTCACTGTAAACTGTGTTCAACACCACACTGTAAACTGTGTTCAAAACCACACTGTAAACTGTGTTCAAAACCACACTGTAAACTGTGTACAACACCACACTGTAAACTGTGTACAAAACCTCACTGTAAACTGTGTTCAACACCTCACTGTAAACTGTGTACAACACCACACTGTAAACTGTGTTCAAAACCACACTGTAAACTGTGTTCAACACCACACTGTAAACTGTGTTCAACACCTCACTGTAAACTGTGTTCAACACCTCACTGTAAACTGTGTTCAAAGCCACACTGTAAACTGTGTACAACACCTCACTGTAAACTGTGTTCAAAACCACACTGTAAACTGTGTACAACACCTCACTGTAAACTGTGTTCAAAGCCACACTGTAAACTGTGTTCAAAACCTCACTGTAAACTGTGTACAACACCTCACTGTAAACTGTGTTCAAAACCACACTGTAAACTGTGTACAACACCTCACTGTAAACTGTGTTCAAAACCTCACTGAAAACTGTGTTCAAAACCTCACTGTAAACTGTGTACAAAACCTCACTGTAAACTGTGTACAACACCTCACTGTAAACTGTGTACAACACCTCACTGTAAACTGTGTTCAAAGCCACACTGTAAACTGTGTACAACACCACACTGTAAACTGTGTACAACACCTCACTGTAAACTGTGTTCAAAACCACACTGTAAACTGTGTACAACACCACACTGTAAACTGTGTACAACACCTCACTGTAAACTGTGTTCAAAACCACACTGTAAACTGTGTTCAACACCACACTGTAAACTGTGTTCAACACCTCACTGTAAACTGTGTTCAAAACCACACTGTAAACTGTGTTCAACACCACACTGTAAACTGTGTTCAAAACCTCACTGTAAACTGTGTTCAACACCTCACTGTAAACTGTGTTCAAAACCTCACTGTAAACTGTGTACAACACCTCACTGTAAACTGTGTTCAAAACCACACTGTAAACTGTGTTCAACACCTCACTGTAAACTGTGTTCAAAACCTCACTGTAAACTGTGTACAACACCACACTGTAAACTGTGTACAACACCACACTGTAAACTGTGTTCAACACCTCACTGTAAACTGTGTTCAAAACCTCACTGTAAACTGTGTACAACACCACACTGTAAACTGTGTTCAAAACCTCACTGTAAACTGTGTTCAAAGCCACACTGTAAACTGTGTACAAAACCTCACTGTAAACTGTGTTCAACACCTCACTGTAAACTGTGTTCAAAACCTCACTGTAAACTGTGTTCAAAGCCACACTGTAAACTGTGTACAACACCTCACTGTAAACTGTGTACAACACCTCACTGTAAACTGTGTTCAAAACCACACTGTAAACTGTGTTCAACACCTCACTGTAAACTGTGTACAAAACCACACTGTAAACTGTGTACAAAACCTCACTGTAAACTGTGTACAACACCACACTGTAAACTGTGTTCAAAACCACACTGTAAACTGTGTTCAACACCACACTGTAAACTGTGTTCAAAACCTCACTGTAAACTGTGTTCAAAGCCACACTGTAAACTGTGTACAACACCTCACTGTAAACTGTGTACAACACCTCACTGTAAACTGTGTACAACACCACACTGTAAACTGTGTTCAAAACCACACTGTAAACTGTGTTCAACACCTCACTGTAAACTGTGTACAAAACCACACTGTAAACTGTGTACAAAACCTCACTGTAAACTGTGTACAAAACCACACTGTAAACTGTGTTCAAAACCTCACTGTAAACTGTGTACAACACCTCACTGTAAACTGTGTTCAAAACCACACTGTAAACTGTGTTCAACACCTCACTGTAAACTGTGTACAAAACCACACTGTAAACTGTGTTCAACACCACACTGTAAACTGTGTTCAACACCTCAATGTAAACTGTGTTCAAAACCTCACTGTAAACTGTGTACAAAACCACACTGTAAACTGTGTTCAAAACCACACTGTAAACTGTGTTCAACACCTCACTGTAAACTGTGTTCAACACCTCACTGTAAACTGTGTACAACACCTCACTGTAAACTGTGTACAAAACCACACTGTAAACTGTGTTCAACACCACACTGTAAACTGTGTTCAACACCTCAATGTAAACTGTGTTCAAAACCACACTGTAAACTGTGTTCAAAACCACACTGTAAACTGTGTTCAAAACCACACTGTAAACTGTGTTCAACACCTCACTGTAAACTGTGTACAAAACCACACTGTAAACTGTGTTCAAAACCACACTGTAAACTGTGTTCAACACCTCACTGTAAACTGTGTTCAACACCACACTGTAAACTGTGTACAACACCTCACTGTAAACTGTGTTCAACACCTCACTGTAAACTGTGTACAAAACCACACTGTAAACTGTGTTCAAAACCACACTGTAAACTGTGTTCAACACCTCACTGTAAACTGTGTTCAACACCACACTGTAAACTGTGTTCAACACCTCACTGTAAACTGTGTACAAAACCTCACTGTAAACTGTGTTCAACACCACACTGTAAACTGTGTTCAAAACCACACTGTAAACTGTGTTCAACACCTCACTGTAAACTGTGTTCAAAACCTCACTGTAAACTGTGTTCAACACCTCACTGTAAACTGTGTACAAAACCTCACTGTAAACTGTGTTCAAAACCACACTGTAAACTGTGTTCAACACCTCACTGTAAACTGTGTTCAACACCACACTGTAAACTGTGTTCAACACCTCACTGTAAACTGTGTTCAAAGCCACACTGTAAACTGTGTTCAACACCACACTGTAAACTGTGTTCAAAACCTCACTGTAAACTGTGTACAAAACCTCACTGTAAACTGTGTACAAAACCTCACTGTAAACTGTGTACAACACCTCACTGTAAACTGTGTTCAAAACCTCACTGTAAACTGTGTACAACACCTCACTGTAAACTGTGTACAACACCACACTGTAAACTGTGTTCAAAACCACACTGTAAACTGTGTTCAACACCTCACTGTAAACTGTGTTCAACACCACACTGTAAACTGTGTTCAACACCTCACTGTAAACTGTGTTCAAAGCCACACTGTAAACTGTGTTCAACACCTCACTGTAAACTGTGTTCAAAACCACACTGTAAACTGTGTTCAACACCTCACTGTAAACTGTGTACAACACCTCACTGTAAACTGTGTACAAAACCACACTGTAAACTGTGTTCAACACCACACTGTTAACTGTGTTCAAAACCACACTGTAAACTGTGTACAACACCACACTGTAAACTGTGTTCAAAACCACACTGTAAACTGTGTTCAACACCACACTGTAAACTGTGTTCAAAACCTCACTGTAAACTGTGTACAAAACCTCACTGTAAACTGTGTACAAAACCTCACTGTAAACTGTGTTCAACACCTCACTGTAAACTGTGTACAAAACCTCACTGTAAACTGTGTACAACACCACACTGTAAACTGTGTACAAAACCTCACTGTAAACTGTGTACAAAACCTCACTGTAAACTGTGTACAAAACCTCACTGTAAACTGTGTTCAACACCTCACTGTAAACTGTGTACAACACCTCACTGTAAACTGTGTACAACACCACACTGTAAACTGTGTTCAACACCTCACTGTAAACTGTGTACAAAACCTCACTGTAAACTGTGTTCAACACCACACTGTAAACTGTGTTCAACACCTCACTGTAAACTGTGTACAAAACCACACTGTAAACTGTGTACAACACCTCACTGTAAACTGTGTTCAACACCACACTGTAAACTGTGTTCAAAACCACACTGTAAACTGTGTACAACACCACACTGTAAACTGTGTTCAACACCTCACTGTAAACTGTGTTCAACACCACACTGTAAACTGTGTTCAACACCTCACTGTAAACTATGTTCAACACCTCACTGTAAACTGTGTTCAAAGCCACACTGTAAACTGTGTACAACACCTCACTGTAAACTGTGTTCAACACCTCACTGTAAACTGTGTTCAACACCACACTGTAAACTGTGTTCAAAACCACACTGTAAACTGTGTTCAACACCTCACTGTAAACTGTGTACAACACCACACTGTAAACTGTGTACAAAACCTCACTGTAAACTGTGTTCAACACCACACTGTAAACTGTGTTCAAAGCCACACTGTAAACTGTGTACAACACCTCACTGTAAACTGTGTACAACACCACACTGTAAACTGTGTACAAAACCTCACTGTAAACTGTGTTCAACACCTCACTGTAAACTGTGTACAACACCACACTGTAAACTGTGTACAAAACCACACTGTAAACTGTGTTCAACACCTCACTGTAAACTGTGTTCAAAACCTCACTGTAAACTGTGTTCAACACCTCACTGTAAACTGTGTACAAAACCACACTGTAAACTGTGTACAAAACCACACTGTAAACTGTGTACAAAACCTCACTGTAAACTGTGTTCAAAACCTCACTGTAAACTGTGTACAAAACCACACTGTAAACTGTGTTCAAAACCACACTGTAAACTGTGTTCAACACCACACTGTAAACTGTGTACAAAACCTCACTGTAAACTGTGTACAACACCACACTGTTAACTGTGTTCAAAACCACACTGTAAACTGTGTACAACACCACACTGTAAACTGTGTACAAAACCACACTGTAAACTGTGTACAACACCTCACTGTAAACTGTGTACAACACCTCACTGTAAACTGTGTTCAACACCACACTGTAAACTGTGTTCAACACCACACTGTTAACTGTGTTCAAAACCACACTGTAAACTGTGTACAACACCACACTGTAAACTGTGTTCAAAACCTCACTGTAAACTGTGTACAAAACCTCACTGTAAACTGTGTACAAAACCTCACTGTAAACTGTGTTCAACACCTCACTGTAAACTGTGTACAAAACCTCACTGTAAACTGTGTACAACACCTCACTGTAAACTGTGTTCAACACCACACTGTAAACTGTGTACAACACCTCACTGTAAACTGTGTACAAAACCTCACTGTAAACTGTGTACAAAACCTCACTGTAAACTGTGTTCAACACCTCACTGTAAACTGTGTACAAAACCTCACTGTAAACTGTGTACAACACCTCACTGTAAACTGTGTACAAAACCACACTGTAAACTGTGTACAACACCTCACTGTAAACTGTGTTCAACACCTCACTGTAAACTGTGTTCAAAACCACACTGTAAACTGTGTACAACACCACACTGTAAACTGTGTTCAACACCTCACTGTAAACTGTGTTCAACACCACACTGTAAACTGTGTTCAACACCTCACTGTAAACTATGTTCAACACCACACTGTAAACTGTGTACAACACCACACTGTAAACTGTGTACAACACCTCACTGTAAACTGTGTACAACACCACACTGTAAACTGTGTTCAACACCACACTGTAAACTGTGTTCAACACCTCACTGTAAACTATGTTCAACACCACACTGTAAACTGTGTACAACACCACACTGTAAACTGTGTACAACACCACACTGTAAACTGTGTACAACACCACACTGTAAACTGTGTACAAAACCTCACTGTAAACTGTGTTCAAAGCCACACTGTAAACTGTGTACAACACCTCACTGTAAACTGTGTTCAACACCTCACTGTAAACTGTGTTCAACACCACACTGTAAACTGTGTTCAAAACCACACTGTAAACTGTGTTCAACACCTCACTGTAAACTGTGTACAACACCACACTGTAAACTGTGTACAAAACCTCACTGTAAACTGTGTTCAACACCACACTGTAAACTGTGTTCAAAGCCACACTGTAAACTGTGTACAACACCTCACTGTAAACTGTGTACAACACCACACTGTAAACTGTGTACAAAACCTCACTGTAAACTGTGTTCAACACCTCACTGTAAACTGTGTACAACACCACACTGTAAACTGTGTACAAAACCACACTGTAAACTGTGTTCAACACCTCACTGTAAACTGTGTTCAAAACCTCACTGTAAACTGTGTTCAACACCTCACTGTAAACTGTGTACAAAACCACACTGTAAACTGTGTTCAACACCACACTGTAAACTGTGTACAAAACCTCACTGTAAACTGTGTACAACACCACACTGTTAACTGTGTTCAAAACCACACTGTAAACTGTGTTCAACACCTCACTGTAAACTGTGTACAAAACCTCACTGTAAACTGTGTACAACACCTCACTGTAAACTGTGTACAAAACCACACTGTAAACTGTGTACAACACCTCACTGTAAACTGTGTTCAACACCTCACTGTAAACTGTGTTCAAAACCACACTGTAAACTGTGTACAACACCACACTGTAAACTGTGTTCAACACCTCACTGTAAACTGTGTTCAACACCACACTGTAAACTGTGTTCAACACCACACTGTAAATTGTGTTCAAAGCCACACTGTAAACTGTGTACAACACCTCACTGTAAACTGTGTTCAACACCTCACTGTAAACTGTGTACAACACCTCACTGTAAACTGTGTTCAACACCTCACTGTAAACTGTGTTCAAAGCCACACTGTAAACTGTGTACAACACCTCACTGTAAACTGTGTTCAACACCTCACTGTAAACTGTGTTCAACACCACACTGTAAACTGTGTTCAAAACCTCACTGTAAACTGTGTACAAAACCTCACTGTAAACTGTGTTCAACACCTCACTGTAAACTGTGTACAACACCACACTGTAAACTGTGTACAAAACCTCACTGTAAACTGTGTTCAACACCACACTGTAAACTGTGTTCAAAGCCACACTGTAAACTGTGTACAACACCTCACTGTAAACTGTGTACAACACCACACTGTAAACTGTGTACAAAACCTCACTGTAAACTGTGTTCAACACCTCACTGTAAACTGTGTACAACACCACACTGTAAACTGTGTACAAAACCACACTGTAAACTGTGTTCAACACCTCACTGTAAACTGTGTTCAAAACCTCACTGTAAACTGTGTTCAACACCTCACTGTAAACTGTGTTCAACACCACACTGTAAACTGTGTACAAAACCTCACTGTAAACTGTGTTCAACACCACACTGTAAACTGTGTACAACACCACACTGTAAACTGTGTACAAAACCACACTGTAAACTGTGTTCAACACCACACTGTAAACTGTGTACAACACCTCACTGTAAACTGTGTACAACACCACACTGTAAACTGTGTACAACACCTCACTGTAAACTGTGTTCAACACCACACTGTAAACTGTGTACAAAACCACACTGTAAACTGTGTTCAACACCACACTGTAAACTGTGTTCAAAACCACACTGTAAACTGTGTTCAAAACCTCACTGTAAACTGTGTACAAAACCACACTGTAAACTGTGTTCAACACCACACTGTAAACTGTGTTCAACACCACACTGTAAACTGTGTACAACACCACACTGTAAACTGTGTTCAACACCTCACTGTAAACTGTGTTCAAAACCACACTGTAAACTGTGTTCAAAACCTCACTGTAAACTGTGTACAAAACCTCACTGTAAACTGTGTACAAAACCTCACTGTAAACTGTGTTCAACACCTCACTGTAAACTGTGTTCAACACCACACTGTAAACTGTGTTCAACACCTCACTGTAAACTGTGTACAACACCACACTGTAAACTGTGTTCAAAACCTCACTGTAAACTGTGTACAACACCACACTGTAAACTGTGTTCAACACCTCACTGTAAACTGTGTTCAACACCACACTGTAAACTGTGTTCAACACCTCACTGTAAACTGTGTTCAAAACCTCACTGTAAACTGTGTTCAACACCACACTGTAAACTGTGTTCAAAACCTCACTGTAAACTGTGTTCAACACCTCACTGTAAACTGTGTTCAACACCTCACTGTAAACTGTGTTCAACACCTCACTGTAAACTGTGTTCAAAACCTCACTGTAAACTGTGTTCAACACCACACTGTAAACTGTGTTCAAAACCTCACTGTAAACTGTGTTCAACACCTCACTGTAAACTGTGTACAACACCTCACTGTAAACTGTGTTCAACACCTCACTGTAAACTGTGTTCAAAACCTCACTGTAAACTGTGTTCAACACCACACTGTAAACTGTGTTCAAAACCTCACTGTAAACTGTGTTCAACACCACACTGTAAACTGTGTTCAACACCACACTGTAAACTGTGTTCAACACCTCACTGTAAACTGTGTTCAACACCACACTGTAAACTGTGTACAACACCACACTGTAAACTGTGTTCAAAACCTCACTGTAAACTGTGTTCAAAACCACACTGTAAACTGTGTACAACACCTCACTGTAAACTGTGTACAACACCACACTGTAAACTGTGTTCAACACCACACTGTAAACTGTGTTCAACACCACACTGTAAACTGTGTTCAAAACCACACTGTAAACTGTGTACAAAACCTCACTGTAAACTGTGTTCAACACCTCACTGTAAACTGTGTACAACACCACACTGTAAACTGTGTTCAAAACCTCACTGTAAACTGTGTTCAACACCTCACTGTAAACTGTGTTCAAAACCACACTGTAAACTGTGTTCAACACCTCACTGTAAACTGTGTTCAACACCTCACTGTAAACTGTGTTCAACACCACACTGTAAACTGTGTTCAAAACCACACTGTAAACTGTGTTCAACACCTCACTGTAAACTGTGTTCAACACCACACTGTAAACTGTGTTCAACACCACACTGTAAACTGTGTTCAACACCACACTGTAAACTGTGTTCAAAACCACACTGTAAACTGTGTTCAACACCTCACTGTAAACTGTGTACAACACCACACTGTAAACTGTGTTCAAAACCACACTGTAAACTGTGTTCAACACCTCACTGTAAACTGTGTTCAACACCTCACTGTAAACTGTGTACAACACCACACTGTAAACTGTGTTCAAAACCACACTGTAAACTGTGTACAACACCTCACTGTAAACTGTGTTCAACACCTCACTGTAAACTGTGTTCAAAGCCACACTGTAAACTGTGTACAACACCTCACTGTAAACTGTGTTCAACACCTCACTGTAAACTGTGTTCAACACCACACTGTAAACTGTGTTCAAAACCTCACTGTAAACTGTGTACAAAACCTCACTGTAAACTGTGTTCAACACCTCACTGTAAACTGTGTACAACACCACACTGTAAACTGTGTACAAAACCTCACTGTAAACTGTGTTCAACACCACACTGTAAACTGTGTTCAACACCACACTGTAAACTGTGTTCAACACCACACTGTAAACTGTGTTCAAAGCCACACTGTAAACTGTGTACAACACCTCACTGTAAACTGTGTACAACACCACACTGTAAACTGTGTACAAAACCTCACTGTAAACTGTGTTCAACACCTCACTGTAAACTGTGTACAACACCACACTGTAAACTGTGTACAAAACCACACTGTAAACTGTGTTCAACACCTCACTGTAAACTGTGTTCAAAACCTCACTGTAAACTGTGTTCAACACCTCACTGTAAACTGTGTTCAACACCACACTGTAAACTGTGTACAAAACCTCACTGTAAACTGTGTTCAACACCACACTGTAAACTGTGTACAACACCACACTGTAAACTGTGTACAAAACCACACTGTAAACTGTGTTCAACACCACACTGTAAACTGTGTACAACACCTCACTGTAAACTGTGTACAACACCACACTGTAAACTGTGTACAACACCTCACTGTAAACTGTGTTCAACACCACACTGTAAACTGTGTACAAAACCACACTGTAAACTGTGTTCAACACCACACTGTAAACTGTGTTCAAAACCACACTGTAAACTGTGTTCAAAACCTCACTGTAAACTGTGTACAAAACCACACTGTAAACTGTGTTCAACACCACACTGTAAACTGTGTTCAACACCACACTGTAAACTGTGTACAACACCACACTGTAAACTGTGTTCAACACCTCACTGTAAACTGTGTTCAAAACCACACTGTAAACTGTGTTCAAAACCTCACTGTAAACTGTGTACAAAACCTCACTGTAAACTGTGTACAAAACCTCACTGTAAACTGTGTTCAACACCTCACTGTAAACTGTGTTCAACACCACACTGTAAACTGTGTTCAACACCTCACTGTAAACTGTGTACAACACCACACTGTAAACTGTGTTCAAAACCTCACTGTAAACTGTGTACAACACCACACTGTAAACTGTGTTCAACACCTCACTGTAAACTGTGTTCAACACCACACTGTAAACTGTGTTCAACACCTCACTGTAAACTGTGTTCAAAACCTCACTGTAAACTGTGTTCAACACCACACTGTAAACTGTGTTCAAAACCTCACTGTAAACTGTGTTCAACACCACACTGTAAACTGTGTTCAACACCACACTGTAAACTGTGTACAACACCACACTGTAAACTGTGTTCAACACCACACTGTAAACTGTGTTCAAAACCTCACTGTAAACTGTGTTCAACACCACACTGTAAACTGTGTTCAAAACCTCACTGTAAACTGTGTTCAACACCACACTGTAAACTGTGTTCAACACCACACTGTAAACTGTGTTCAACACCTCACTGTAAACTGTGTTCAACACCACACTGTAAACTGTGTACAAAACCTCACTGTAAACTGTGTTCAACACCACACTGTAAACTGTGTTCAACACCACACTGTAAACTGTGTACAAAACCACACTGTAAACTGTGTTCAACACCACACTGTAAACTGTGTTCAACACCTCACTGTAAACTGTGTACAACACCTCACTGTAAACTGTGTTCAACACCACACTGTAAACTGTGTTCAACACCACACTGTAAACTGTGTACAAAACCTCACTGTAAACTGTGTTCAACACCACACTGTAAACTGTGTTCAACACCTCACTGTAAACTGTGTACAACACCTCACTGTAAACTGTGTACAACACCACACTGTAAACTGTGTTCAAAACCTCACTGTAAACTGTGTTCAAAACCACACTGTAAACTGTGTACAACACCTCACTGTAAACTGTGTACAACACCACACTGTAAACTGTGTTCAACACCACACTGTAAACTGTGTTCAACACCACACTGTAAACTGTGTTCAAAACCACACTGTAAACTGTGTACAAAACCTCACTGTAAACTGTGTTCAACACCTCACTGTAAACTGTGTACAACACCACACTGTAAACTGTGTTCAAAACCTCACTGTAAACTGTGTTCAACACCTCACTGTAAACTGTGTTCAACACCTCACTGTAAACTGTGTACAACACCTCACTGTAAACTGTGTTCAACACCTCACTGTAAACTGTGTTCAACACCTCACTGTAAACTGTGTTCAAAACCTCACTGTAAACTGTGTTCAACACCTCACTGTAAACTGTGTTCAAAACCACACTGTAAACTGTGTTCAACACCTCACTGTAAACTGTGTTCAACACCACACTGTAAACTGTGTTCAACACCACACTGTAAACTGTGTTCAAAACCACACTGTAAACTGTGTTCAACACCTCACTGTAAACTGTGTACAACACCTCACTGTAAACTGTGTACAACACCTCACTGTAAACTGTGTTCAACACCACACTGTAAACTGTGTTCAACACCACACTGTAAACTGTGTTCAAAACCACACTGTAAACTGTGTTCAACACCTCACTGTAAACTGTGTACAACACCACACTGTAAACTGTGTTCAAAACCACACTGTAAACTGTGTTCAACACCTCACTGTAAACTGTGTTCAACACCTCACTGTAAACTGTGTTCAAAACCACACTGTAAACTGTGTTCAACACCTCACTGTAAACTGTGTTCAACACCTCACTGTAAACTGTGTTCAACACCACACTGTAAACTGTGTACAACACCTCACTGTAAACTGTGTTCAAAACCACACTGTAAACTGTGTTCAACACCTCACTGTAAACTGTGTACAAAACCACACTGCAAACTGTGTTCAACACCACACTGTAAACTGTGTACAACACCTCACTCTAAACTGTGTTCAACACCACACTGTAAACTGTGTTCAACACCACACTGTAAACTGTGTTCAACACCACACTGTAAACTGTGTTCAAAACCACACTGTAAACTGTGTACAACACCACACTGTAAACTGTGTACAACACCTCACTGTAAACTGTGTACAACACCTCACTGTAAACTGTGTTCAAAACCTCACTGTAAACTGTTTTCAAAACCTCACTGTAAACTGTGTTCAACACCTCACTGTAAACTGTGTACAACACCTCACTGTAAACTGTGTTCAAAACCTCACTGTAAACTGTGTTCAACACCACACTGTAAACTGTGTACAAAACCACACTGTAAACTGTGTTCAAAACCACACTGTAAACTGTGTTCAAAACCTCACTGTAAACTGTGTTCAACACCACACTGTAAACTGTGTTCAACACCACACTGTAAACTGTGTTCAAAACCTCACTGTAAACTGTGTTCAAAGCCACACTGTAAACTGTGTTCAACACCTCACTGTAAACTGTGTACAACACCACACTGTAAACTGTGTACAAAACCTCACTGTAAACTGTGTTCAACACCACACTGTAAACTGTGTTCAAAGCCACACTGTAAACTGTGTACAACACCTCACTGTAAACTGTGTACAACACCACACTGTAAACTGTGTTCAAAGCCACACTGTAAACTGTGTACAACACCTCACTGTAAACTGTGTACAACACCACACTGTAAACTGTGTACAAAACCTCACTGTAAACTGTGTTCAACACCTCACTGTAAACTGTGTTCAAAGCCACACTGTAAACTGTGTACAACACCTCACTGTAAACTGTGTACATCATCACACTGTAAACTGTGTACAAAACCTCACTGTAAACTGTGTTCAACACCTCACTGTAAACTGTGTACAACACCACACTGTAAACTGTGTACAAAACCACACTGTAAACTGTGTTCAACACCTCACTGTAAACTGTGTTCAAAACCTCACTGTAAACTGTGTTCAACACCTCACTGTAAACTGTGTTCAACACCACACTGTAAACTGTGTACAAAACCTCACTGTAAACTGTGTTCAACACCACACTGTAAACTGTGTACAACACCACACTGTAAACTGGGTACAAAACCACACTGTAAACTGTGTTCAACACCTCACTGTAAACTGTGTTCAAAACCTCACTGTAAACTGTGTTCAACACCTCACTGTAAACTGTGTTCAACACCACACTGTAAACTGTGTTCAACACCTCACTGTAAACTGTGTTCAACACCTCACTGTAAACTGTGTACAAAACCACACTGTAAACTGTGTACAACACCACACTGTAAACTGTGTACAACACCTCACTGTAAACTGTGTACAACACCACACTGTAAACTGTGTACAACACCTCACTGTAAACTGTGTTCAACACCACACTGTAAACTGTGTACAAAACCACACTGTAAACTGTGTTCAACACCACACTGTAAACTGTGTTCAACACCACACTGTAAACTGTGTTCAAAACCACACTGTAAACTGTGTTCAAAACCTCACTGTAAACTGTGTACAACACCACACTGTAAACTGTGTTCAACACCTCACTGTAAACTGTGTACAACACCTCACTGTAAACTGTGTTCAAAACCACACTGTAAACTGTGTTCAAAACCTCACTGTAAACTGTGTACAACACCACACTGTAAACTGTGTACAAAACCTCACTGTAAACTGTGTACAAAACCTCACTGTAAACTGTGTTCAACACCTCACTGTAAACTGTGTTCAAAACCTCACTGTAAACTGTGTACAACACCTCACTGTAAACTGTGTTCAACACCTCACTGTAAACTGTGTTCAACACCACACTGTAAACTGTGTTCAACACCTCACTGTAAACTGTGTTCAAAACCTCACTGTAAACTGTGTACAACACCACACTGTAAACTGTGTTCAACACCACACTGTAAACTGTGTTCAAAACCTCATTGTAAACTGTGTTCAACACCACACTGTAAACTGTGTTCAACACCTCACTGTAAACTGTGTTCAACACCACACTGTAAACTGTGTACAACACCACACTGTAAACTGTGTTCAAAACCTCACTGTAAACTGTGTTCAAAACCACACTGTAAACTGTGTACAACACCTCACTGTAAACTGTGTACAACACCTCACTGTAAACTGTGTTCAAAACCTCACTGTAAACTGTTTTCAAAACCTCACTGTAAACTGTGTTCAACACCTCACTGTAAACTGTGTACAACACCTCACTGTAAACTGTGTTCAAAACCTCACTGTAAACTGTGTTCAACACCACACTGTAAACTGTGTACAAAACCACACTGTAAACTGTGTTCAAAACCACACTGTAAACTGTGTTCAAAACCTCACTGTAAACTGTGTTCAACACCACACTGTAAACTGTGTTCAACACCACACTGTAAACTGTGTTCAAAACCTCACTGTAAACTGTGTTCAAAGCCACACTGTAAACTGTGTTCAACACCTCACTGTAAACTGTGTACAACACCACACTGTAAACTGTGTACAAAACCTCACTGTAAACTGTGTTCAACACCACACTGTAAACTGTGTTCAAAGCCACACTGTAAACTGTGTACAACACCTCACTGTAAACTGTGTACAACACCACACTGTAAACTGTGTTCAAAGCCACACTGTAAACTGTGTACAACACCTCACTGTAAACTGTGTACAACACCACACTGTAAACTGTGTACAAAACCTCACTGTAAACTGTGTTCAACACCTCACTGTAAACTGTGTTCAAAGCCACACTGTAAACTGTGTACAACACCTCACTGTAAACTGTGTACAACACCACACTGTAAACTGTGTACAAAACCTCACTGTAAACTGTGTTCAACACCTCACTGTAAACTGTGTACAACACCACACTGTAAACTGTGTACAAAACCACACTGTAAACTGTGTTCAACACCTCACTGTAAACTGTGTTCAAAACCTCACTGTAAACTGTGTTCAACACCTCACTGTAAACTGTGTTCAACACCACACTGTAAACTGTGTACAAAACCTCACTGTAAACTGTGTTCAACACCTCACTGTAAACTGTGTACAAAACCACACTGTAAACTGGGTACAAAACCACACTGTAAACTGTGTTCAACACCTCACTGTAAACTGTGTTCAAAACCTCACTGTAAACTGTGTTCAACACCTCACTGTAAACTGTGTTCAACACCACACTGTAAACTGTGTTCAACACCTCACTGTAAACTGTGTTCAACACCTCACTGTAAACTGTGTTCAACACCTCACTGTAAACTGTGTACAAAACCACACTGTAAACTGTGTACAACACCACACTGTAAACTGTGTACAACACCTCACTGTAAACTGTGTACAACACCACACTGTAAACTGTGTACAACACCTCACTGTAAACTGTGTTCAACACCACACTGTAAACTGTGTACAAAACCACACTGTAAACTGTGTTCAACACCACACTGTAAACTGTGTTCAACACCACACTGTAAACTGTGTTCAAAACCACACTGTAAACTGTGTTCAAAACCTCACTGTAAACTGTGTACAACACCACACTGTAAACTGTGTTCAACACCTCACTGTAAACTGTGTACAACACCTCACTGTAAACTGTGTTCAAAACCACACTGTAAACTGTGTTCAAAACCTCACTGTAAACTGTGTACAACACCACACTGTAAACTGTGTACAAAACCTCACTGTAAACTGTGTACAAAACCTCACTGTAAACTGTGTTCAACACCTCACTGTAAACTGTGTTCAAAACCTCACTGTAAACTGTGTACAACACCTCACTGTAAACTGTGTTCAACACCTCACTGTAAACTGTGTTCAACACCACACTGTAAACTGTGTTCAACACCTCACTGTAAACTGTGTTCAAAACCTCACTGTAAACTGTGTACAACACCACACTGTAAACTGTGTTCAACACCACACTGTAAACTGTGTTCAAAACCTCACTGTAAACTGTGTTCAACACCACACTGTAAACTGTGTTCAACACCTCACTGTAAACTGTGTTCAACACCACACTGTAAACTGTGTACAACACCACACTGTAAACTGTGTTCAAAACCTCACTGTAAACTGTGTTCAAAACCACACTGTAAACTGTGTACAACACCTCACTGTAAACTGTGTTCAACACCTCACTGTAAACTGTGTTCAACACCTCACTGTAAACTGTGTTCAAAACAACACTGTAAACTGTGTACAAAACCTCACTGTAAACTGTGTACAACACCACACTGTAAACTGTGTTCAAAACCACACTGTAAACTGTGTACAACACCTCACTGTAAACTGTGTTCAACACCACACTGTAAACTGTGTTCAAAACCACACTGTAAACTGTGTTCAACACCTCACTGTAAACTGTGTACAACACCTCACTGTAAACTGTGTACAACACCTCACTGTAAACTGTGTACAACACCACACTGTAAACTGTGTTCAACACCTCACTGTAAACTGTGTTCAACACCACACTGTAAACTGTGTTCAAAACCTCACTGTAAACTGTGTTCAAAACCTCACTGTAAACTGTGTTCAACACCACACTGTAAACTGTGTTCAACACAACACTGTAAACTGTGTACAAAACCTCACTGTAAACTGTGTACAACACCACACTGTAAACTGTGTACAACACCACACTGTAAACTGTGTTCAAAACCACACTGTAAACTGTGTTCAAAACCACACTGTAAACTGTGTACAAAACCTCACTGTAAACTGTGTTCAACACCACACTGTAAACTGTGTTCAAAACCTCACTGTAAACTGTGTTCAACACCACACTGTAAACTGTGTTCAACACCACACTGTAAACTGTGTTCAACACCTCACTGTAAACTGTGTTCAACACCACACTGTAAACTGTGTTCAAAACCTCACTGTAAACTGTGTTCAACACCTCACTGTAAACTGTGTTCAACACCACACTGTAAACTGTGTTCAACACCACACTGTAAACTGTGTACAAAACCTCACTGTAAACTGTGTTCAAAACCTCACTCTAAACTGTGTTCAACACCTCACTGTAAACTGTGTACAACACCTCACTGTAAACTGTGTTCAAAACCTCACTGTAAACTGTGTTCAAAACCACACTGTAAACTGTGTTCAAAACCTCACTCTAAACTGTGTTCAACACCACACTGTAAACTGTGTACAACACCTCACTGTAAACTGTGTTCAAAACCTCACTGTAAACTGTGTTCAACACCACACTGTAAACTGTGTACAAAACCTCACTGTAAACTGTGTTCAACACCACACTGTAAACTGTGTTCAAAACCTCACTGTAAACTGTGTTCAACACCTCACTGTAAACTGTGTTCAACACCTCACTGTAAACTGTGTTCAACACCACACTGTAAACTGTGTTCAACACCTCACTGTAAACTGTGTTCAACACCACACTGTAAACTGTGTTCAACACCTCACTGTAAACTGTGTTCAAAACCACACTGTAAACTGTGTACAACACCTCACTGTAAACTGTGTTCAACACCTCACTGTAAACTGTGTACAAAACCACACTGTAAACTGTGTTCAACACCTCACTGTAAACTGTGTTCAACACCACACTGTAAACTGTGTTCAACACCACACTGTAAACTGTGTTCAAAACCTCACTGTAAACTGTGTTCAAAACCACACTGTAAACTGTGTTCAACACCACACTGTAAACTGTGTTCAACACCTCACTGTAAACTGTGTACAACACCTCACTGTAAACTGTGTTCAAAACCACACTGTAAACTGTGTACAACACCTCACTGTAAACTGTGTACAACACCACACTGTAAACTGTGTACAACACCTCACTGTAAACTGTGTTCAACACCTCACTGTAAACTGTGTTCAAAACCACACTGTAAACTGTGTACAACACCTCACTGTAAACAGTGTACAAAACCTCACTGTAAACTGTGTACAAAACCTCACTGTAAACTGTGTACAAAACCACACTGTAAACTGTGTACAACACCACACTGTAAACTGTGTTCAACACCTCACTGTAAACTGTGTTCAACACCACACTGTAAACTGTGTACAAAACCACACTGTAAACTGTGTACAAAACCTCACTGTAAACTGTGTACAAAACCACACTGTAAACTGTGTACAACACCTCACTGTAAACTGTGTTCAACACCACACTGTAAACTGTGTTCAACACCTCACTGTAAACTGTGTTCAACACCTCACTGTAAACTGTGTACAACACCTCACTGTAAACTGTGTACAACACCTCACTGTAAACTGTGTACAACACCACACTGTAAACTGTGTTCAACACCACACTGTAAACTGTGTTCAACACCTCACTGTAAACTGTGTTCAAAACCACACTGTAAACTGTGTTCAACACCACACAGTAAACTGTGTACAACACCTCACTGTAAACTGTGTACAACACCACACTGTAAACTGTGTACAAAACCTCACTGTAAACTGTGTACAAAACCTCACTGTAAACTGTGTTCAACACCACACTGTAAACTGTGTACAAAACCTCACTGTAAACTGTGTTCAACACCTCACTGTAAACTGTGTACAAAACCTCACTGTAAACTGTGTTCAACACCTCACTGTAAACTGTGTACAAAACCTCACTGTAAACTGTGTACAAAACCTCACTGTAAACTGTGTACAACACCTCACTGTAAACTGTGTTCAACACCACACTGTAAACTGTGTTCAACACCTCACTGTAAACTGTGTTCAACACCACACTGTAAACTGTGTACAACACCTCACTGTAAACTGTGTACAACACCTCACTGGAAACTGTGTTCAAAACCTCACTGTAAACTGTGTTCAAAACCTCACTGTAAACTGTGCTCAACACCACACTGTAAACTGTGTTCAACACCTCACTGTAAACTGTGCTCAACACCTCACTGTAAACTGTGTACAAAACCTCACTGTAAACTGTGTTCAACACCTCACTGTAAACTGTGTACAAAACCTCACTGTAAACTGTGTTCAAAACCTCACTGTAAACTGTGTACAAAACCACACTGTAAACTGTGTACAACACCACACTGTAAACTGTGTTCAACACCTCACTGTAAACTGTGTACAACACCACACTGTAAACTGTGTACAACACCTCACTGTAAACTGTGTTCAACACCACACTGTAAACTGTGTACAAAACCTCACTGTAAACTGTGTTCAACACCACACTGTAAACTGTGTACAAAACCTCACTGTAAACTGTGTTCAAAACCTCACTGTAAACTGTGTTCAAAACCTCACTGTAAACTGTGTACAAAACCTCACTGTAAACTGTGTACAACACCTCACTGTAAACTGTGTTCAACACCTCACTGTAAACTGTGTACAAAACCACACTGTAAACTGTGTTCAACACCTCACTGTAAACTGTGTTCAACACCACACTGTATACTGTGTTCAACACCTCACTGTAAACTGTGTACAAAACCACACTGTAAACTGTGTTCAACACCTCACTGTAAACTGTGTTCAACACCTCACTGTAAACTGTGTACAACACCTCACTGTAAACTGTGTTCAACACCTCACTGTAAACTTTGTTCAACACCTCACTGTAAACTGTGTTCAACACCACACTGTAAACTGTGTTCAACACCACACTGTAAACTGTGTTCAAAACCTCACTGTAAACTGTGTTCAACACCACACTGTAAACTGTGTTCAACACCTCACTGTAAACTGTGTACAACACCTCACTGTAAACTGTGTTCAACACCTCACTGTAAACTGTGTACAAAACCACACTGTAAACTGTGTACAACACCACACTGTAAACTGTGTACAACACCTCACTGTAAACTGTGTACAAAACCTCACTGTAAACTGTGTTCAAAACCTCACTGTAAACTGTGTACAACACCACACTGTAAACTGTGTTCAACACCACACTGTAAACTGTGTACAAAACCACACTGTAAACTGTGTACAAAACCTCACTGTAAACTGTGTTCAACACCTCACTGTAAACTGTGTTCAACACCTCACTGTAAACTGTGTACAACACCTCACTGTAAACTGTGTTCAACACCACACTGTAAACTGTGTACAAAACCTCACTGTAAACTGTGTACAAAACCTCACTGTAAACTGTGTTCAACACCTCACTGTAAACTGTGTACAAAACCACACTGTAAACTGTGTACAACACCTCACTGTAAACTGTGTTCAACACCACACTGTAAACTGTGTACAAAACCTCACTGTAAACTGTGTTCAAAACCTCACTGTAAACTGTGTTCAACACCTCACTGTAAACTGTGTACAAAACCACACTGTAAACTGTGTTCAACACCACACTGTAAACTGTGTTCAAAACCTCACTGTAAACTGTGTACAACACCACACTGTAAACTGTACAACACCACACTGTAAACTGTGTTCAAAACCTCACTGTAAACTGTGTTCAAATCCTCACTGTAAACTGTGTACAAAACCTCACTGTAAACTGTGTACAACACCACACTGTAAACTGTGTTCAACACCACACTGTAAACTGTGTTCAAAACCTCACTGTAAACTGTGTTCAACACCTCACTGTAAACTGTGTTCAACACCACACTGTAAACTGTGTACAAAACCTCACTGTAAACTGTGTTCAACACCACACTGTAAACTGTGTTCAACACCTCACTGTGAACTGTGTTCAACACCACACTGTAAACTGTGTACAAAACCTCACTGTAAACTGTGTTCAACACCACACTGTAAACTGTGTACAACACCTCACTGTAAACTGTGTACAAAACCTCACTGTAAACTGTGTTCAAAACCTCACTGTAAACTGTGTACAAAACCACATTGTAAACTGTGTTCAACACCTCACTGTAAACTGTGTTCAAAACCTCACTGTAAACTGTGTACAACACCACACTGTAAACTGTACAACACCACACTGTAAACTGTGTTCAAAACCTCACTGTAAACTGTGTTCAAATCCTCACTGTAAACTGTGTACAACACCTCACTGTAAACTGTGTACAACACCTCACTGTAAACTGTGTTCAAAACCTCACTGTAAACTGTGTTCAACACCTCACTGTAAACTGTGTTCAACACCTCACTGTAAACTGTGTACAACACCACACTGTAAACTGTGTACAAAACCTCACTGTAAACTGTGTACAACACCACACTGTAAACTGTGTTCAAAACCTCACTGTAAACTGTGTTCAACACCTCACTGTAAACTGTGTTCAACACCACACTGTAAACTGTGTACAACACCACACTGTAAACTGTGTACAACACCTCACTGTAAACTGTGTTCAAAACCTCACTGTAAATTGTGTTCAACACCTCACTGTAAACTGTGTTCAAAACCTCACTGTAAACTGTGTTCAAATCCTCACTGTAAACTGTGTACAACACCTCACTGTAAACTGTGTTCAAAACCTCACTGTAAACTGTGTTCAACACCTCACTGTAAACTGTGTTCAACACCACACTGTAAACTGTGTACAACACCACACTGTAAACTGTGTTCAAAACCTCACTGTAAACTGTGTTCAACACCTCACTGTAAACTGTGTTCAACACCACACTGTAAACTGTGTACAAAACCTCACTGTAAACTGTGTTCAACACCACACTGTAAACTGTGTTCAACACCACACTGTAAACTGTGTTCAACACCTCACTGTAAACTGTGTACAAAACCTCACTGTAAACTGTGTTCAACACCTCACTGTAAACTGTGTTCAACACCTCACTGTAAACTGTGTACAACACCACACTGTAAACTGTGTTCAACACCTCACTGTAAACTGTGTACAAAACCTCACTGTAAACTGTGTTCAACACCTCACTGTAAACTGTGTACAAAACCTCACTGTAAACTGTGTTCAACACCTCACTGTAAACTGTGTTCAACACCTCACTGTAAACTGTGTTCAAAACCACACTGTAAACTGTGTACAACACCACACTGTAAACTGTGTTGAACACCACACTGTAAACTGTGCTCAACACCACACTGTAAACTGTGTACAAAACCTCACTGTAAACTGTGTACAACACCTCACTGTAAACTGTGTACAACACCTCACTGTAAACTGTGTTCAACACCACACTGTAAACTGTGTACAAAACCTCACTGTAAACTGTGTACAAAACCTCACTGTAAACTGTGTACAACACCACACTGTAAACTGTGTTCAACACCTCACTGTAAACTGTGTACAACACCTCACTGTAAACTGTGTTCAAAACCACACTGTAAACTGTGTTCAACACCACACTGTAAACTGTGTTCAACACCTCACTGTCAACTGTGTTCAACACCACACTGTAAACTGTGTACAAAACCTCACTGTAAACTGTGTACAAAACCTCACTGTAAACTGTGTACAACACCTCACTGTAAACTGTGTACAAAACCTCACTGTAAACTGTGTACAACACCTCACTGTAAACTGTGTTCAAAACCACACTGTAAACTGTGTTCAACACCACACTGTAAACTGTGTTCAACACCTCACTGTAAACTGTGTTCAACACCACACTGTAAACTGTGTACAAAACCTCACTGTAAACTGTGTTCAACACCTCACTGTAAACTGTGTTCAACACCACACTGTAAACTGTGTACAACACCTCACTGTAAACTGTGTACAAAACCTCACTGTAAACTGTGTTCAAAACCTCACTGTAAACTGTGTTCAACACCTCACTGTAAACTGTGTACAACACCTCACTGTAAACTGTGTTCAAAACCACACTGTAAACTGTGTTCAACACCTCACTGTAAACTGTGTACAACACCTCACTGTAAACTGTGTTCAACACCACACTGTAAACTGTGTTCAACACCACACTGTAAACTGTGTTCAACACCTCACTGTAAACGGTGTACAACACCACACTGTAAACTGTGTACAACACCACACTGTAAACTGTGTTCAACACCTCACTGTAAACTGTGTACAACACCTCACTGTAAACTGTGTACAAAACCTCACTGTAAACTGTGTTCAACACCACACTGTAAACTGTGTTCAAAACCTCACTGTAAACTGTGTACAACACCTCACTGTAAACTGTGTTCAAAACCTCACTGTAAACTGTGTTCAACACCTCACTGTAAACTGTGTTCAACACCTCACTGTAAACTGTGTTCAACACCTCACTGTAAACTGAGTACAACACCACACTGTAAACTGTGTTCAACACCTCACTGTAAACTGTGTTCAAAACCTCACTGTAAACTGTGTTCAACACCTCACTGTAAACTGTGTTCAACACCTCACTGTAAACTGTGTACAACACCTCACTGTAAACTGTGTTCAACACCTCACTGTAAACTGTGTTCAACACCTCACTGTAAACTGTGTACAAAACCTCACTGTAAATTGTGTTCAAAACCTCACTGTAAACTGTGTACAACACCTCACTGTAAACTGTGTTCAACACCTCACTGTAAACTGTGTTCAAAACCACACTGTAAACTGTGTACAACACCTCACTGTAAACTGTGTTCAAAACCACACTGTAAACTGTGTACAACACCTCACTGTAAACTGTGTACAACACCTCACTGTAAACTGTGTTCAAAACCTCACTGTAAACTGTGTTCAAAACCACACTGTAAACTGTGTTCAAAACCACACTGTAAACTGTGTACAACACCTCACTGTAAACTGTGTTCAACACCACACTGTAAACTGTGTTCAAAACCTCACTGTAAACTGTGTACAACACCTCACTGTAAACTGTGTTCAAAACCTCACTGTAAACTGTGTACAACACCTCACTGTAAACTGTGTTCAAAACCACACTGTAAACTGTGTACAACACCTCACTGTAAACTGTGTTCAACACCTCACTGTAAACTGTGTACAACACCTCACTGTAAACTGTGTACAACACCACACTGTAAACTGTGTACAACACCTCACTGTAAACTGTGTTCAACACCTCACTGTAAACTGTGTACAACACCTCACTGTAAACTGTGTTCAACACCACACTGTAAACTGTGTACAAAACCTCACTGTAAACTGTGTACAACACCACACTGTAAACTGTGTTCAAAACCACACTGTAAACTGTGTACAACACCTCACTGTAAACTGTGTTCAACACCTCACTGTAAACTGTGTACAAAACCTCACTGTAAACTGTGTACAACACCTCACTGTAAACTGTGTTCAAAACCACACTGTAAACTGTGTTCAACACCACACTGTAAACTGTGTACAAAACCTCACTGTAAACTGTGTACAACACCTCACTGTAAACTGTGTTCAAAACCACACTGTAAACTGTGTTCAACACCACACTGTAAACTGTGTACAAAACCTCACTGTAAACTGTGTACAACACCTCACTGTAAACTGTGTTCAAAACCACACTGTAAACTGTGTACAACACCTCACTGTAAACTGTGTTCAACACCTCACTGTAAACTGTGTTCAACACCTCACTGTAAACTGTGTACAAAACCACACTGTAAACTGTGTACAACACCACACTGTAAACTGTGTACAAAACCTCACTGTAAACTGTGTACAACACCTCACTGTAAACTGTGTACAAAACCTCACTGTAAACTGTGTTCAACACCACACTGTAAACTGTGTTCAACACCTCACTGTAAACTGTGTACAAAACCACACTGTAAACTGTGTACAACACCTCACTGTAAACTGTGTACAACACCACACTGTAAACTGTGTACAAAACCTCACTGTAAACTGTGTACAACATCTCACTGTAAACTGTGTTCAACACCTCACTGTAAACTGTGTTCAAAACCTCACTGTAAACTGTGTTCAACACCTCACTGTAAACTGTGTTCAACACCTCACTGTAAACTGTGTACAACACCTCACTGTAAACTGTGTTCAACACCTCACTGTAAACTGTGTACAAAACCTCACTGTAAACTGTGTTCAACACCACACTGTAAACTGTGTTCAAAACCTCACTGTAAACTGTGTACAACACCTCACTGTAAACTGTGTTCAACACCACACTGTAAACTGTGTTCAAAACCTCACTGTAAACTGTGTTCAAAACCACACTGTAAACTGTGTACAAAACCTCACTGTAAACTGTGTTCAACACCTCACTGTAAACTGTGTACAACACCACACTGTAAACTGTGTTCAAAACCACACTGTAAACTGTGTACAACACCTCACTGTAAACTGTGTTCAACACCTCACTGTAAACTGTGTTCAACACCACACTGTAAACTGTGTTCAAAACCTCACTGTAAACTGTGTTCAAAACCACACTGTAAACTGTGTACAAAACCTCACTGTAAACTGTGTTCAACACCTCACTGTAAACTGTGTACAACACCTCACTGTAAACTGTGTTCAACACCACACTGTAAACTGTGTTCAAAACCTCACTGTAAACTGTGTACAACACCTCACTGTAAACTGTGTTCAACACCACACTGTAAACTGTGTTCAAAACCTCACTGTAAACTGTGTTCAAAACCACACTGTAAACTGTGTTCAACACCTCACTGTAAACTGTGTACAACACCTCACTGTAAACTGTGTACAAAACCACACTGTAAACTGTGTTCAAAACCACACTGTAAACTGTGTTCAAAACCACACTGTAAACTGTGTACAAAACCTCACTGTAAACTGTGTACAACACCTCACTGTAAACTGTGTTCAACACCACACTGTAAACTGTGTACAAAACCTCACTGTAAACTGTGTTCAACACCTCACTGTAAACTGTGTTCAACACCACACTGTAAACTGTGTTCAACACCACACTGTAAACTGTGTTCAACACCTCACTGTAAACTGTGTACAAAACCACACTGTAAACTGTGTACAATACCTCACTGTAAACTGTGTACAAAACCACACTGTAAACTGTGTTCAACACCACACTGTAAACTGTGTTCAACACCACACTGTAAACTGTGTTCAACACCTCACTGTAAACTGTGTTCAAAACCACACTGTAAACTGTGTACAAAACCTCACTGTAAACTGTGTTCAAAACCTCACTGTAAACTGTGTACAACACCACACTGTAAACTGTGTACAACACCTCACTGTAAACTGTGTACAACACCACACTGTAAACTGTGTACAACACCTCACTGTAAACTGTGTACAACACCTCACTGTAAACTGTGTTCAACACCTCACTGTAAACTGTGTTCAAAACCTCACTGTAAACTGTGTACAAAACCACACTGTAAACTGTGTTCAACACCTCACTGTAAACTGTGTTCAACACCACACTGTAAACTGTGTTCAACACCACACTGTAAACTGTGTACAAAACCACACTGTAAACTGTGTTCAACACCACACTGTAAACTGTGTACAACACCACACTGTAAACTGTGTTCAAAACCTCACTGTAAACTGTGTACAAAACCTCACTGTAAACTGTGTTCAACACCTCACTGTAAACTGTGTACAAAACCACACTGTAAACTGTGTTCAACACCTCACTGTAAACTGTGTACAAAACCTCACTGTAAACTGTGTTCAAAACCTCACTGTAAACTGTGTACAAAACCTCACTGTAAACTGTGTTCAACACCTCACTGTAAACTGTGTTCAACACCTCACTGTAAACTGTGTTCAAAACCTCACTGTAAACTGTGTTCAACACCTCACTGTAAACTGTGTACAAAACCTCACTGTAAACTGTGTTCAACACCTCACTGTAAACTGTGTACAAAACCACACTGTAAACTGTGTACAAAACCTCACTGTAAACTGTGTACAACACCTCACTGTAAACTGTGTACAACACCTCACTGTAAACTGTGTACAACACCACACTGTAAACTGTGTACAAAACCACACTGTAAACTGTGTTCAACACCACACTGTAAACTGTGTTCAACACCTCACTGTAAACTGTGTACAACACCACACTGTAAACTGTGTTCAACACCTCACTGTAAACTGTGTACAACACCACACTGTAAACTGTGTACAAAACCACACTGTAAACTGTGTACAACACCACACTGTAAACTGTGTTCAACACCTCACTGTAAACTGTGTTCAACACCACACTGTAAACTGTGTTCAACACCTCACTGTAAACTGTGTACAAAACCTCACTGTAAACTGTGTACAACACCTCACTGTAAACTGTGTTCAAAACCTCACTGTAAACTGTGTTCAACACCACACTGTAAACTGTGTTCAACACCTCACTGTAAACTGTGTACAAAACCTCACTGTAAACTGTGTACAACACCACACTGTAAACTGTGTTCAACACCTCACTGTAAACTGTGTTCAAAACCTCACTGTAAACTGTGTTCAACACCTCACTGTAAACTGTGTTCAACACCTCACTGTAAACTGTGTACAACACCACACTGTAAACTGTGTTCAACACCTCACTGTAAACTGTGTTCAACACCACACTGTAAACTGTGTTCAAAACCTCACTGTAAACTGTGTACAACACCTCACTGTAAACTGTGTTCAAAACCACACTGTAAACTGTGTTCAACACCACACTGTAAACTGTGTTCAAAACCACACTGTAAACTGTGTTCAACACCTCACTGTAAACTGTGTTCAACACCTCACTGTAAACTGTGTTCAACACCACACTGTAAACTGTGTTCAACACCTCACTGTAAACTGTGTACAAAACCACACTGTAAACTGTGTTCAAAACCTCACTGTAAACTGTGTTCAACACCACACTGTAAACTGTGTACAACACCTCACTGTAAACTGTGTACAAAACCTCACTGTAAACTGTGTACAACACCACACTGTAAACTGTGTTCAACACCTCACTGTAAACTGTGTTCAAAACCTCACTGTAAACTGTGTACAAAACCTCACTGTAAACTGTGTACAACACCTCACTGTAAACTGTGTTCAAAACCTCACTGTAAACTGTGTTCAAAACCACACTGTAAACTGTGTTCAACACCACACTGTAAACTGTGTTCAAAACCTCACTGTAAACTGTGTTCAAAACCACACTGTAAACTGTGTTCAAAACCTCACTGTAAACTGTGTACAACACCATCCTGCCCACTATGCACATGCTTTAAAAGTTTCCTGCGAATATTCTCGAAACCTGCTCAAACCTTCGACAGACTTTTCTCAAAACATCTCTGTAAACCTTCTCAGACACCTCACATCAAAGATTACCCAAAACGTGCCAGCACACTGTCCGTAACGAAAAGAAACATGCCGAAAACGTGTGGAGCAAGTATTAAAGTGATACAGCACGGGGAAACAGACCCTTCAGCCCATTCCCTCCCTGCTGACCCAGGCATCCTCACCTAATCCAGTCCCCGTGTGGAAGGGTCAGTGCTGAGGGAGTGTGACGGGATACAGGAAGGTGGTTGGGGCTGTTGGAGGGTCAGTCTGCTCAGCTCCAGCACGTCTCTACAGGGGTCCCTCAGGGTAGTGCCCCAGACCCCAGCCGTCTTCAGCTGCTTCATCAATGACCCTCCGTCCACCGTCAGGTCAGGGGTGGGGACGGTCCCCGATGGTTACACAACGGTCAGCACCATTCGGCCCCTCCCTCAGTTACTGAAGCACTCCGTGTCCAAATGCAGCAAGATCTGGACAATACCCAGGCTTGGGCTGGCGAGGGGCAAGGAACATTCACCCCACACACAAATGCCAGGCTATACCCGTCACCAACAGGAGAGAGAATCTAACCATCACTCCCTTGACGTTCAATGGTGTTACTGTCACTGAATCCCCTCCCCCCACTATCAACATCCTGGGGGTTACCGTCCCCAACAAGAGAGAGAGAATCTAACCATCGCCCCCTTGACGTTCAATAGCGTTACCATCACTGAATCCCCCTCCCCCCCACTATCAACATCCTGGGGGTTACCGTCTCCAACAAGAGAGAGAATCTAACCATCGCCCCCTTGACGTTCAATGGCGTTACCATCACTGAATCCCCCTCCCCCCACTATCAACATCCTGGGGGTTACCGTCTCCAACAAGAGAGAGAATCTAACCATCGCCCCCTTGACGTTCAATGGTGTTACCATCACTGAATCCCCCTCCCCCCACTATCAACATCCTGGGGGTTACCATCTCCAACAAGAGAGAATCTAACCATCGCCCCCTTGACGTTCAATGGTGTTACCATCACTAAATCCCCTTCCCCACTATCAACATCCTGGGGGTTACCGTCCCCAACAAGAGAGAGAGAATCTAACCATCACCTCCTTGATGTTCAATGGCGTTACCATCACTGAATCCCCTTCCCCCACTATCAACATCCTGGGGGTTACCATCTCCAACAAGAGAGAATCTAACCATCGCCCCCTTGACGTTCAATGGCGTTACCGTCACTGAATCCCCTGCCCCCCACTACCAACATCCTGGGGGTTACCGTTGACCAGAAACTGAACCGGACCCAGCCCCATATCAATCCAGTGGCTCCGAGAGCAGGTCAGAGGCTGGGAATCCTGCAGTGAGTAACTCCCCTCCTGACTCTCTCCCCCCAAAGCCCTGTCCCACCATCGACAAGGCCCGAGTCAGGGAGGGGGAGAGAATACTCCCCATTTGCCCTGGACGGGGGGGCAGCTCCGACAACACTCGAGAAAGCCGACACAATCCCACAATCCTCCCCCCTACCTCAGCGAGATCCGATCTCCCCTCTTCCCTGTAGGGTCTGGAAATTGGCGTCAGGACTGGACTCGAAACGGACCGATGGATTGGGCAAGGCACCTGACCTGGGAGGGAGGAACGGAAGTTGGCCGGGGGGCCGGGGGGGGTTGGGGTCGCTCCGAAAGAACCCTTCGAATGCGTTTGCAAGGCGAACCGCACCTCCTCCCCCATTCCCAACCTGCCATCTTTGATCCTCCATTCGGCCACCGTCCCCCACGCGAGAGTTTCGCTATAATCCACTCTGGCCAACGTGTCCCAGAATCCCTGGGCCGCGACACCAACAACAAAAAAAATGGCACACTGCCTTGCTCGCCCCCCTCCCTCGAGATCCCGCATCGACTCCCCCCCCCCCCCCCCCCCTTCACCCCCCTCCCCCCATCGCCAACGTCGATTCAATGGACACAGGCCTCCCTCGCCATTTTGGTAAATCTTCCCTTTATTGGACCGTCTTCCAGAACAGTATTTTCCATCGGAATTCTCGTGAACGAGGGGTCGTAGGAGAGGCAAGAGAGAGAGAGAGAGAGAGGGTGAGATGGAGAGACAGATACGGGAGGGGAGGGAGTCCGAATATATCGCTTCCCTCTCGGCCTGGGAAATGGGGTTGAGGCCTACCGACGGCAAAGCGCACGGCTGGGGAATTGGAGGGGATTGGGGGGAGGTAGAGAAATTGAAGCTGGGGGGCGGCGAAGGGACGGCCCAAGGAACCGTGCCCTGAAGTCGGTCACTCAGGTCTGCGGAGCAGGCTTCGGGGAGTCAGAGTAGGCCGCAAGCCTTTGCGGGGAGGGGTGGGGAAGCTAAGTCGAGGAGGGTGAGAGTGTAGAGGGTGTAGGTTTTTGTGGGGAGGTTGGTGGGAGGGCACACACACGAGAGAGAGAGAGAGAGAGAGAGAGAGAGGGACGGCTGGCTAAAGAGCCAAGGTTGAAAACTGTCATAGGCCTCGTGCGCTGTCTAAGCCCAAAGCACTTCTTGAGGGGAGACTAAAATGGAAGAGAGGAACGAGGGTTTGGGGGAGACAGAAATCGAGTCGGCGGGAAAGGTCAACGGACGACTGGATCCAAAATGGCGGCCAAAAGCAATTAAGGGTCTCCGAGGAGCAGGCTTCAGGGTACAGAGTAGGCCTCAAAGCTTGATAAGAAAGCAGAAGTGGAAAGGGGCTGGAATCTAAATCAGGGAGGGGTGAGGATGGAGTGAAATTGAGGTGTGAGAGGGAAGGGATGGCGGTATACAAAACTGGGCCCGAAATCAGCCTGTTGAGGCCTAGGAACAGGCTTCGGGTACAGAGTCAGCCAGAAGGCGTTCTGAGACAGGGATAGGGAGTTTCAGGGGATTGAAATGAGCAGGAACCAGGCCTGGAACGGTCAAGTGGTTTTTGAGGCCTAGCGGCAGGCTTCAGGTCCCGAGTAGGCCACAAGGCTTCTCGGGCGAGGGAAAGGGAGGGGAGGGGGCTGAGTTGAGGACGGGAGGGAGGTGAGGCGTTTGCCCAGGGGGCGGGCAGGGGGTTGTGGGGGAGAGGGGCCACCGAGAGGCAGACAGCGGAAGAGCAGCTGAGAGCAGGATGAGCAAGGGGCCCTCACGACGACTCGGACAGGCCCGGTCCCCTCCGGCCTAGCCTCCAGCCTCCTCCTCCTCCTCTTCCGCCTCGGTTGCCATGCCGACGCCCGGGCCTTCAGTACAGCCTGCAGCCTCTGGACAGTGACGGCGATCCTATCAACTCTGGGCAGGATGTCCCTCCAGATTCGGGCCTCCATCTTGTCTTCCTCTTCCTCCTCTTCCTGCTGCCCGGGGTCAAAGGTCAGCTGTGCCCCACCCACCGAGGGAGAGAGAAAGGGAGAGAGAAAGTGTGTTAGGGAGAGGTGCGGTATCCTTCCGAGATATCGGGCTCATGTTTGAGGGAGAGGGAACGATGGATCAACTCAACACTCACTCGCTCTCTCTCTCTCACTCACTCACTACCCAGGGACATGCTATGGATTGCCTCCCACCTCATCTCCCCCATCTCCGTCCCACTCCCTCCATCCCCATCCCCCCATCTCCCCTCCCTCCAAATCTCCCTCCTTCTGGTCCCCACCCTCCAGCCCCCTCGCTCCGTCTCCACCTCCATCTCCCTGTCCCTCCATCTCCCCTACCTCCATCTTCTCATTCCTTCATCTCCCCTCCTTCCATCCCCCTCCCACCATCTCCCCTCCCTCTCCCTCCATCCCCCTCCATTTCCTCTCCCTCCATTTCCCCATCTCTCCATCTCCCTTTCCCTCCATCTTCCCTCCCTCCATCACCCCTACCTCCATTCCTCTCCCATCTCTCCATCCCCTTCCCTCTGTCTCCCTCCCCTCCCTCCATCCTGCCTCCATTCCCCTCCCTCTTCCTCCATCTCCCTGTCCCTCCATCTCCCCTCCCTCCATCTCCCCTCCCTCCATCTCCCTGTCCCGCCATCTCCCTCTCCCTCCATCTCCCTCCATCTCCCCATCCCTCCATCTCCCTCCCTCCATCCCTCTCCCTCCATCCCTCTCCCTCCATCTCGCTCTCCCTCCATCTCCCTCCCTCCATCCCTCTCCCTCCATCTCCCCTCCCTCCATCTCCCCCCCTGCATCCCCCTCCCTCCATCTCCCTCCCTCCATCTCTCTCCCTACATCTCACCATCCCTCCAACTCCCTCCCTCTATCCCCCTCCCTCCATCTTCCCATCCCTCCATCTCCCTCCCTCCATCTCCCCAACCCTCCATCTCCCCATCCCTCAATCTCCCTCCCTCCATCTCCCCATCCCTCCATCTCCCCATCCCTCCATCTCCCCATCCCTCCATCTCCCTCCCTCCATCTCCCCATCCCTCCATCACCCTCCCTCCATCTCCCCATCCCTCCATCTCCCCGCCTACCATCTCCCTGTCCCTCCATCCGCCCTCCCTATATCCCTCTCCCTCCATCTCCTTTCCCTCCACCTCCCCTCCATCTCCCCACCCCTCCATCCCGCTCCCTCCATATTCCCGTCACCACATCTCCCCCTCCCTCCATCTCCCTCCCCCTCACTCCATCTCCCCATTCCTCCATCTCCCCTTCTCCATCTCTTCTCCCTCCATCTCCCTCTCCCTCCATCCCCCTCTCCCTCCATCCCTCTCACTCCATCTCCCCCTCACTCCATCTCCTTCTCCCTCCATCTCCTTCTCCCTCCATCTCCTTCTCCCTCCATCCCCCTCACTCCATCTCCCTCTCCCTCCATCTCCCTCTCCCTCCATCCCCCTCACTCCATCTCCCCCCACTCCATCTCCCTCTCCCTCCATCTCCCTCTCCCTCCATCCCCCTCACTCCATCTCCCCCTCACTCCATCTCCCTCTCCCTCCATCTCCCTCTCCCTCCATCCCCCTCACTCCATATCCCCCTCACTCCACCTCCCCCTCCATCCATCCCCCTCACTCCATATCCCCCTCATTCCATATCCCCCTCACTCCATCTCCCCATCCCTCCATCTCCCTCTCCCTCCATCCCCCTCACTCCATCTCCCCCTCACTCCATCTCCCTCTCCCTCCATCTCCCTCTCCCTCCATCCCCCTCACTCCATATCCCCCTCACTCCACCTCCCCCTCCATCCATCCCCCTCACTCCATATCTCCCTCATTCCATATCCCCCTCACTCCAACTCCCCATCCCTCCATCTCCCTCTCCCTCCATCCCCCCTCCACACTCACCTGGGCCCGAAGCCTCCTCATTGGGGCCCTCAGGCAGAACGCAGCCAGGAGGATCCAGGGGGTGGACAGGACCAGCCACAGGCCAAGGAGGGAGCCGTCAGCCTCCAGGAGGCAGAGGCGGCCGAGCGGGGGAGGCAGGCAGGAGAGAGCTCCGGGAAGGGGAGGGCCCAGATCCGGCCGGGAACAGGCCGACTCCAGGCGCAGCCTGACCCGTGCTGGGCCTGGTGAGGAGGCCTCACTGAGGCCTAGTGCGGACCAGAGGCCTGAGGTCAAAGTCTGCATGGCTGGAGGTGGAAGGGAGAGAGGGAAACACTTTGTCTCCCCTCCGCACCCTGTCAAAATGGCCGACTTACTCACCCCTACCCCCCAAAACCCCGACAAACGTCCAGTCGTTCCGATTCTAGACTCTGAGGACACGGAATTTCATCAGAGCGGCCATTCCAACTCCCACTCCCTCAGCACTGACCCTCCCACAGCACCCACTCCCTCAGCACTGACCCTCCCACAGCACCCACTCCCTCAGCACTGACCCTCCCACAGCACCCACTCCCTCAGCACTGACCCTCCCACAGCACCCACTCCCTCAGCACTGACCCTCCCACAGCATCCGCTCCCTCAGCACTGACCCTCCCACAGCACCCACTCCCTCAGCACTGACCCTCCCACAGCACCCACTCCCTCAGCACTGACCCTCCCACAGCACTGACCCTCCCTCAGCACTGACCCTCCCACAGCACCCACTCCCTCAGTACTGACCGTCCCACAGCACCCACTCCCTCAGCACTGACCCTCCCACAGCACCCACTCACTCAGTACTGACCGTCCCACAGCACCCACTCCCTCAGTACTGACCGTCCCACAGCACCCACTCCCTCAGCACTGACCCTCCCACAGCACCCACTCCCTCAGCACTGACCCTCCCACAGCACCCGCTCCCTCAGCACTGACCCTCCCACAGCACCCGCTCCCTCAGCACTGACCCTCCCACAGCACCCACTCCCTCAGCACTGACCCTCCCACAGCGCCCACTCCCTCAGCACTGACCCTCCCACAGCGCCCACTCCCTCAGTACTGACCGTCCCACAGCACCCACTCCCTCAGTACTGACCGTCCCACAGCACCCACTCCCTCAGCACTGACCCTCCCACAGCACCCACTCCCTCAGTACTGACCGTCCCACAGCACCCACTCCCTCAGCACTGACCCTCCCACAGCACCCACTCCCTCAGTACTGACCGTCCCACAGCACCCACTCCCTCAGCACTGACCCTCCCACAGCACCCACTCCCTCAGCACTGACCCTCCCACAGCACCCACTCACTCAGTACTGACCGTCCCACAGCACCCACTCCCTCAGTACTGACCGTCCCACAGCACCCACTCCCTCAGCACTGACCCTGCCACAGCACCCACTCCCTCAGCACTGACCCTCCCACAGCACCCACTCCCTCAGCACTGACCCTCCCACAGCGCCCACTCCCTGAACACTGACCCTCCCACAGCACCCGCTCCCTCAGCACTGACCCTCCCACAGCACCCACTCCCTCAGTACTGACCGTCCCACAGCACCCACTCCCTCAGCACTGACCCTCCCACAGCACCCACTCCCTCAGTACTGACCGTCCCACAGCACCCACTCCCTCAGCACTGACCCTCCCACAGCACCCACTCCCTCAGCACTGACCCTCCCACAGCACCCACTCTCTCAGTACTGACCGTCCCACAGCACCCACTCCCTCAGTACTGACCGTCCCACAGCACCCACTCCCTCAGCACTGACCCTGCCACAGCACCCACTCCCTCAGCACTGACCCTCCCACAGCCCCCGCTCCCTCAGCACTGACCCTCCCACAGCGCCCGCTCCCTCAGCACTGACCCTCCCACAGCACTGACCCTCCCACAGCGCCCGCCCCCTCAGCACTGACCCTCCCTCAGCACTGACCCTCCCACAGCACCCACTCCCTCAGCACTGACCCTCCCACAACGCCCACTCCCTCAGCACTGACCCTCCCACAGCACCCACTCCCTCAGCACTGACCCTCCCACAGCACCCACTCCCTCAGCACTGACCCTCCCACAGCCCCCACTCCCTCAGCGCTGACCCTCCCTCAGCACCCGCTCCCTCAGCACTGACCCTCCCTCAGCACCCACTCCCTCAGCACTGACCCTCCCACAGCGCCAACTCCCTCAGCACTGACCCTCCCACAGCGCCCGCTCCCTCAGCACTGACCCTCCCACAGCACCCACTCCCTCAGCACTGACCCTCCCTCAGCACCCACTCCCTCAGCACTGACCCTCCCACAGCGCCCACTCCCTCAGCGCTGACCCCGAGACAGTGATCTGATGAGGTGGAGGGGTGGGTGGAGGGAGGGGGAATAACAGACCTGTATTTGGGGAACAGAAACTCTGAGATCTTTGATGCGTGTCTGGTTTGCGCGAGACCTTGTGTTCTGCGGAAGCAGCATTGTACCAGTCCATCGGTCACGCTGTCTGTCACGATCCTGTCTCCCCGACCCACCTCTGTCAGTCCATTCTGCCTGGACGCAGAGCGACGGGGGTGGGCGAGTGTGGAGGGGGGGTGGGGGTGGGGGAAGGTAGAGAGATCCGGATGGATTCCGAAGACCCCGCCCTTGGGATTCAGAGGACCCCATTCCTGGATTTCGTGAAGACAGGGCAGGGACTTCTCCTCGTCGTGCAGATGGTAAAACAGGCCTTGGGCCCACCAGGGAGCGAGAGAGAGAGAGAGAGAGAGAGAGAGCGTCCCCTGGGTCCCCCTCTATCCCCGTCTCCCCCTCTGGGTCTTTATCCCGTTCCCCCTCTATCCCCGTCTCTGGGTCTTTATCCCGTTCCCCCTCTATCCCCGTCTCTGGGTCTTTATCCCGTTCCCCCTCTATCCCCATCTCTGGGTCTTTATCCCGTTCCCCTCTATCCCCGTCTCTGGGTCTTTATCCCGTTCCCCCTCTATCCCCGTCTCTGGGTCTTTATCCCGTTCCCCCCTCTATCCCCCTCTCTGGGTCTTTATCCCGTTCCCCCTCTATCCCCGTCTCTGGGTCTTTATCCCGTTCCCCCTCTATCCCCGTCTCTGGGTCTTTATCCCGTTCCCCCTCTATCCCCGTCTCTGGGTCTTTATCCCGTTCCCCCCTCTATCCCCGTCTCTGGGTCTTTATCCCGTTCCCCCTCTATCCCCCCCTCTGGGTCTTTATCCCGTTCCCCCTCTATCCCCGTCTCTGGGTCTTTATCCCGTTCCCCCTCTATCCCCGTCTCTGGGTCTTTATCCCGTTCCCCCTCTATCCCCGTCTCTGGGTCTTTATCCCGTTCCCCCTCTATCCCCGTCTCTCGGTCTTTATCCCGTTCCCCCTCTATCCCTGTCTCCCCCTCTGGGTCTTTATCCCGTTCCCCCTCTATCCCCCCTCTGGGTCTTTATCCCGTTCCCCCATCTATCCCCGTCTCTGGGTCTTTATCCCATTCCCCCTCTATCCCCGTCTCTGGGTCTTTATCCCGTTCCCCCTCTATCCCCGTCTCCCCCTCTGGGTCTTTATCCCGTTCCCCCTCTATCCCCGTCTCTGGGTCTTTATCCCGTTCCCCCCTCTATCCCCGTCTCTGGGTCTTTATCCCATTCCCCCTCTATCCCCGTCTCTGGGTCTTTATCCCGTTCCCCCTCTATCCCCGTCTCCCCCTCTGGGTCTTTCTCCCGTTCCCCCTCTATCCCTGTCTCCCCCTCTGGGTCTTTATCCCGTTCCCCCTCTATCCCCGTCTCTGGGTCTTTATCCCGTTCCCCCTCTATCCCCCTCTATCCCCGTCTCTGGGTCTTTATCCCGTTCTCCCTCTATCCCCGTCTCTGGGTCTTTATCCCGTTCCCCCTCTATCCCCGTCTCCCCCCTCTGGGTCTTTATCCCGTTCTCCCTCTATCCCCGTCTCTGGGTCTTTATCCCGTTCCCCCTCTATCCCGTCTCCCCCTCTGGGTCTTTATCCCATTCCCCCTCTATCCCCGTCTCTGGGTCTTTATCCCGTTCTCCCTCTATCCCCGTCTCTGGGTCTTTATCCCGTTCCCCCTCTATCCCCGTCTCCCCCCTCTGGGTCTTTATCCCGTTCTCCCTCTATCCCCGTCTCTGGGTCTTTATCCCGTTCCCCCTCTATCCCGTCTCCCCCTCTGGGTCTTTATCCCGTTCCCCCTCTATCCCCGTCTCTGGGTCTTTATCCCGTTCCCCCTCTATCCCGTCTCCCCCTCTGGGTCTTTATCCCGTTCTCCCTCTATCCCCGTCTCTGGGTCTTTATCCCGTTCCCCCTCTATCCCCGTCTCCCCCTCTGGGTCTTTATCCCGTTCCCCCTCTATCCCCGTCTCTGGGTCTTTATCCCGTTCCCCCTCTATCCCCGTCTCTGGGTCTTCATCCCGTTCCCCCTCTATCCCCGTCTCTGGGTCTTTATCCCGTTCCCCCCTCTATCCCCGTCTCCCCCTCTGGGTCTTTATCCCGTTCCCCCTCTATCCCGTCTCCCCCTCTGGGTCTTTATCCCGTTCCCCCTCTATCCCCGTCTCTGGGTCTTTATCCCGTTCCCCCTCTATCCCCGTCTCTGGGTCTTTATCCCGTTCCCCCTCTATCCCCGTCTCTGGGTCTTTATCCCGTTCCCCCTCTATCCCCGTCTCTGGGTCTTTATCCCGATCCCCCTCTATCCCCGTCTCTGGGTCTTTATCCCATTCCCCCTCTATCCCCGTCTCCCCCTCTGGGTCTTTATCCCGTTCCCCCTCTATCCCCGTCTCTGGGTCTTTATCCCGTTCCCCCTCTATCCCCGTTTCTGGGTCTTTATCCCGTTCCCCCTCTATCCCCGTCTCTGGGTCTTTATCCCGTTCCCCCTCTATCCCCGTCTCTGGGTCTTTATCCCGTTCCCCCCTCTATCCCCGTCACCCCTCTGGGTCTTTATCCCGTTCCCCCTCTATCCCGTCTCCCCCTCTGGGTCTTTATCCCGTTCCCCCTCTATCCCCGTCTCTGGGTCTTTATCCCGTTCCCCCTCTATCCCCGTCTCTGGGTCTTTATCCCGTTCCCCCTCTATCCCCGTCTCTGGGTCTTTATCCCGTTCCCCCTCTATCCCCGTCTCCCCCTCTGGGTCTTTATCCCGTTCCCCCTCTATCCCCGTCTCTGGGTCTTTATCCCGTTCCCCCTCTATCCCCGTCTCTGGGTCTTTATCCCGTTCCCCCTCTATCCCCGTCTCTGGGTCTTTATCCCGTTCCCCCTCTATCCCCGTCTCTGGGTCTTTATCCCGTTCCCCCTCTATCCCCGTCTCTGGGTCTTTATCCCAATCCCCCTCTATCCCCGTCTCTGGGTCTTTATCCCATTCCCCCTCTATCCCCGTCTCCCCCTCTGGGTCTTTATCCCGTTCCCCCTCTATCCCCGTCTCTGGGTCTTTATCCCGTTCCCCCTCTATCCCCGTTTCTGGGTCTTTATCCCGTTCCCCCTCTATCCCCGTCTCTGGGTCTTTATCCCGTTCCCCCTCTATCCCCGTCTCTGGGTCTTTATCCCGTTCCCCCTCTATCCCCGTTTCTGGGTCTTTATCCCGTTCCCCCTCTATCCCCGTCTCTGGGTCTTTATCCCGTTCCCCCACTATCCCCGTCTCTGGGTCTTTATCCCGTTCCCCCTCTATCCCCGTCTCTGGGTCTTTATCCCGTTCCCCCTCTATCCCCGTCTCCCCCTCTGTGGGAGGGTCAGTGCTGAGGGAGTGGGTGCTGTGGGAGGGTCAGTGCTGAGGGAGTGGGCGCTGTGGGAGGGTCAGCGCTGAGGGAGTGGGTGCTGTGGGAGGGTCAGTGCTGAGGGAGCGGGCGCTGTGGGAGGGTCAGTGCTGAGGGAGTGGGTGCTGTGGGAGGGTCAGTGCTGAGGGAGTGGGCACTGTGGGAGGGTCAGTGCTGAGGGAGTGGGGGCTGTGGGAGGGTCAGTGCTGAGGGAGTGGGTGCTGTGGGAGGGTCATCGCTGTGGGAGTGGGTGCTGTGGGAGGGTCAGTGCTGAGGGAGTGGGTGCTGTGGGAGGGTCAGTGCTGAGGGAGTGGGTGCTGTGGAAGGGTCAGTGCTGAGGGAGTGGGTGCTGTGGGAGGGTCAGTGCTGAGGGAGTGGGTGCTGTGGGAGGGTCAGTGCTGAGGGAGTGGGTGCTGTGGGAGGGTCAGTGCTGAGGGAGTGGGGGCTGTGGGAGGGTCAGTGCTGAGGGAGTGGGTGCTGTGGGAGGGTCAGTGCTGAGGGAGTGGGTGCTGTGGGAGGGTCAGTGCTGAGGGAGTGGGGGCTGTGGGAGGGTCAGTGCTGAGGGAGTGGGGGCTGTGGGAGGGTCAGTGCTGAGGGAGTGGGTGCTGTGGGAAAGTCATCCCCCTCCAGTCCCTCCCTATCTCCGTCCCCTCCTCCAACCCCTGCACCCCCTCCCTACCTCCGTCCCCTCCTCCAGCCCCCTACACCCCCTCCCTATCCCCGTCCCCTCCTCCAGCCCCCTACACCCTCTCCCTATCTCCGTCCCCTCCTCCAATCCCGGTCCATCGAGTGTCCCCCCCAACTCCCGACTCCCATCGTTCTGCCATTTTGCTGGGTTGGTGGGAGGGGTGGGGGGGGGGGGGATTTGTTGGCGTGTGTTGGGTGGGGTGGGGTTGGGGGAGGGTGACTGGAGAGGTCGGGGGTGGGGGGGGGTGGCGTTTGGCGTCTGCTGGGCGCTACGTCAAGGCAGAGACCTCACGCCACCCCCCAACCAACCACCCCTCTACGCCCTTTCTGCCCCTCTGCAGCTGCTGTGCCTCACCGTCGCCTCCTGTTGCCTGGCCGCCCCCAGCGCGGGCTCCGTCGCTGCCCCCCTGCTGGTGCTCGTCTTTTCCGGAATGTTCTGCTGGGTCTACGCGGTGGGCTACGACCGGGAGCACCCCTCCCTGGAATGGAGGAGGACAGTGAGTTCCCCCCCCCCCCCGAGGAGGGCATCGTTGTTGGGGGGGAGGGGGAGGGGAAGGGGGACTGGGTTGGTGGGGGTGAGGGGTGTTGACGTTTCTGGGTTGCGCGGGTTCGCGGGGGCTAGCAGTGCGGCGCGGGCTGGGAGTTGGCCCCTCTCCACTCCCCCCTGGTCATGAGGCCACTCATCCCTTCCTTCCCTCCTTCCTGGTTGACCCACCAGAAACCCCCCTCCCAATGCGCCCTGGGAAAGTGGACACCACATTCAACCTTGACCCTAGCCATGTCCCCCCCCCGACTCATGAAGGGGTGGGGGGAGCCCAGAACTAGAGGTTTATAAAATCATGAGGGGGGACATGGATAGGGTAAATAGACAAGGTCTTTTCCCCCTGGGGTGGGGGAGTCCAGACTAGAGGTTTATAAAATCATGAGGGGGGGGACATGGATAGGGTAAATAGACAAGGTCTTTTCCCCCTGGGGTGGGGGAGTCCAGAACTAGAGGTTTATAAAATCATGGGGGGGGCATGGATAGGGTAAATAGACAAGGTCTTTTCCCCCTGGGGTGGGGGAGCCCAGAACTAGAGGGGGGTGTAGGTTTAAGGTGAGAGGGGGGGGAAAGGGACCCGAGGGGTAACTTTTCCCCCCCAGAGGGTGGTGCGTGTGTGGAACGAGCTGCCAGAGGAAGTGGTGGGGGCTGGTGCAATGCCAACATTTAAAAGGATGGGGGGGGGACATGGATAGGAAGGGTTTAGGGGGAGATGGGCCAAGTGCTGGCAAACGGGGGGACTGGGTTAGGTTAGGATAGCATGGACGGGATGGGCCGAAGGGCTGTACGTCGCTATAATTCTTGGGACGTTTGATATTCTGCCCACGGGAAGGGGGTGTAACCGGGCTGTGGGAAAATGCGGGGGGGGGGGGGGGGGGGGAGTCCGCGGAGATGTTAGCTTCTCTCCCGGGGGGGTCAGGGCAGGGGGGGTCCAGACGCAGTGACCAGACGGTGAGGGGGTGGGAGGGCGGGTTTACGTGACGGGTCACTGCCAGGAGGGCGGCTGATCCCAAAGGACGGGAGACCCCCGGAGAAGGGTGACCTCCGACCTTACCCCGAGTGCCGGAGTGGGGTGGGGGGGGGGGTGGGGGCTAGCAAGTCGGGAGTGGCCACGTTGGAGGAGGGACTGGTGGAGGGTGGGGCTGGAATCGGGTCACATCCAGACAGAAGGGTATCTGACCCCCGGTCCCTGGGAGTGGGGGGACAGTGTAGAGGGAGCTTTACTCTGTATCTAACCCCCTGTCCCTGGGAGTGGGGGGCGGTGTAGAGGGAGCTTTACTCTGTATCTAACCCCCTGTCCCTGGGAGTGGAGGGCGGTGGAGAGGGAGCTTTACTCTGTATCTAACCCCCTGTCCCTGGGAGTGGGGGGCGGTGTAGAGGGAGCTTTACTCTGTATCTAACCCCCTGTCCCTGGGAGTGGGGGGACAGTGTAGAGGGAGCTTTACTCTGTATCTAACCCCCTGTCCCTGGGAGTGGGGGGACAGTGTAGAGGGAGCTTTACTCTGTATCTAACCCCCTGTCCCTGGGTGTGGGGGACAGTGTAGAGGGAGCTTTACTCTGTATCTAACCCCCTGTCCCTGGGAGTGGGGGGCGGTGTAGAGGGAGCTTTACTCTGTATCTAACCCCCTGTCCCTGGGAGTGGAGGGCGGTGTAGAGGGAGCTTTACTCTGTATCTAACCCCCTGTCCCTGGGAGTGGGGGGCGGTGTAGAGGGAGCTTTACTCTGTATCTAACCCCCTGTCCCTGGGAGTGGGGGGACAGTGTAGAGGGAGCTTTACTCTGTATCTAACCCCCTGTCCCTGGGAGTGGGGGGACAGTGTAGAGGGAGCTTTACTCTGTATCTAACCCCCTGTCCCTGGGTGTGGGGGACAGTGTAGAGGGAGCTTTACTCTGTATCTAACCCCCTGTCCCTGGGAGTGGGGGACAGTGTAGAGGGAGCTTTACTCTGTATCTAACCCCCTGTCCCTGGGAGTGGGGGACGGAGTAGAGGGAGCTTTACTCTGTATCTAACCCCCTGTCCCTGGGAGTGGGGGGACAGTGTAGAG
This sequence comes from Chiloscyllium plagiosum, assembly GCF_037043375.1. NCBI lineage: Eukaryota > Metazoa > Chordata > Chondrichthyes > Orectolobiformes > Hemiscylliidae > Chiloscyllium > Chiloscyllium plagiosum. The sequence goes on along the minus strand of NW_028270344.1, from coordinate 23,691 downwards.
GGAGCTTTACTCTGTATCTAACCCCCTGTCCCTGGGAGTGGGGGACGGTGTAGAGGGAGCTTTACTCTGTATCTAACCCCCTGTCCCTGGGAGTGGGGGGCGGTGTAGAGGGAGCTTTACTCTGTATCTAACCCCCTGTCCCTGGGAGTGGGGGGCGGTGTAGAGGGAGCTTTACTCTGTATCTAACCCCCTGTCCCTGGGAGTGGGGGGACAGTGTAGAGGGAGCTTTACCCTGTATCTAACCCCCTGTCCCTGGGAGTGGGGGACAGTGTAGAGGGAGCTTTACTCTGTATCTAACCCCCTGTCCCTGGGCGTGGGGGACAGTGTAGAGAGAGCTTTACTCTGTATCTAACCCCCTGTCCCTGGGAGTGGGGGGACAGTGTAGAGAGAGCTTTACTCTGTATCTAACCCCCTGTCCCTGGGAGTGGGGGACAGTGTAGAGGGAGCTTTACTCTGTATCTAACCCCCTGTCCCTGGAGTGGGGGGACAGTGTAGAGAGAGCTTTACTCTGTATCTAACCCCCTGTCCCTGGGAGTGGGGGACAGTGTAGAGGGAGCTTTACTCTGTATCTAACCCCCTGTCCCTGGGAGTGGGGACAGTGTAGAGGGAGCTTTACTCTGTATCTAACCCCCTGTCCCTGGGAGTGGGGGACAGTGTAGAGGGAGCTTTACTCTGTATCTAACCCCCTGTCCCTGGGAGTGGGGGACAGTGTAGTGGGAGCTTTACTCTGTATCTAACCCCCTGTCCCTGGGAGTGGGGGGACAGTGTAGAGAGAGCTTTACTCTGTATCTAACCCTCTGTCCCTGGGAGTGGGGGACAGTGTAGAGGGAGCTTTACTCTGTATCTAACCCCCTGTCCCTGGGAGTGGGGGACAGTGTAGAGGGAGCTTTACTCTGTATCTAACCCCCTGTCCCTGGGAGTGGGGACAGTGTAGAGGGAGCTTTACTCTGTATCTAACCCCCTGTCCCTGGGAGTGGGGGACAGTGTAGAGGGAGATTTACTCTGTATATAACCCCCTGTCCCTAGGAGTGGGGGACAGTGTAGAGGGAGCTTTACTCTGTATCTAACCCCCTGTCCCTGGGAGTGGGGGGACAGTGTAGAGAGAGCTTTACTCTGTATCTAACCCTCTGTCCCTGGGAGTGGGGGACAGTGTAGAGGGAGCTTTACTCTGTATCTAACCCCCTGTCCCTGGGAGTGGGGGACAGTGTAGAGGGAGCTTTACTCTGTATCTAACCCTCTGTCCCTGGGGGTGGGGGACAGTGTAGAGGGAGCTTTACTCTGTATCTAACCCCCTGTCCCTGGGAGTGGGGGACAGTGTAGAGGGAGCTTTACTCTGTATCTAACCCCCTGTCCCTGGGAGTGGGGGACGGTGTAGAGTGAGCTTTACTCTGTATCTAACCACCTGTCCCTGGGAGTGGGGGACAGTGTAGAGGGAGCTTTACTCTGTATCTAACCCCCTGTCCCTGGGAGTGGGGGACGGTGTAGAGTGAGCTTTACTCTGTATCTAACCACCTGTCCCTGGGAGTGGGGGACAGTGTAGAGGGAGCTTTACTCTGTATCTAACCCTCTGTCCCTGGGGGTGGGGGACAGTGTAGAGGGAGCTTTACTCTGTATCTAACCCCCTGTCCCTGGGAGTGGGGGACAGTGTAGAAGGCGCTTTACTCTCTATCTAACCCCCTGTCCCTGGGAGTAGGGGACAGTGTAGAGGGAGCTTTACTCTGTATCTAACCCCCTGTCCCTGGGAGTGGGGGGACAGTGTAGAGGGAGCTTTACTCTGTATCTAACCCCCTGTCCCTGGGAGTGGGGGGACAGTGTAGAGGGAGCTTTACTCTGTATCTAACCCCCTGTCCCTGGGAGTGGGGGGACAGTGTAGAGGGAGCTTTACTCTGTATCTAACCCCCTGTCCCTGGGAGTGGGGGGACAGTGTAGAGGGAGCTTTACTCTGTATCTAACCCCCTGTCCCTGGGAGTGGGGGGACAGTGTAGAGGGAGCTTTACTCTGTATCTAACCCCCGTGCTGCCCCTGTCCTAGGACATATTCCGCTGTGTGAGTGGTTCCGTGATCTTCCTGATCCTGTCCCTGGTGAATATCCCGAGCGGATCGAGTGGGAATAGCGCAGGCCGGGTGAGTGTGACGGGAAAGGTGAGGCGCTGTGCGAGGTCCGGTCACAACACGGCCTTCTGGGATACCCCTGTGCCTCACTGGGGGGCACACTCAGCACCCCGGGGCGCCCTCCGCTGGGGTGCACTGAGAAAGCGGCGCTACGCAAAGGCAGCCGCTGAGTGAGATTTCGGTCTCAACTCGCACCATGCCATGAAACCACCCGCCATTAACACTTTCCCCTTTGACCCCTTCACAGATCTTTGCCATCCTGTGCATCCCCGTGTTCCTCTACAACATCTATATCCTCCATCCCAGCATCGCCTCGAGGGATTCCCAATCAGGTCAGTGCTGAGGGGGTGGGAGCTGTGGGAGGGTCAGGGCTGAGGGAGTGGGTGCTGTGGGAGGGTCAGTGCTGAGGGAGTGGGTGCTGTGGGAGGGTCAGTGCTGAGGGAGTGGGTGCTGAGGGAGGGTCAGTGCTGAGGGGGTGGGTGCTGTGGGAGGGTCAGTGCTGAGGGAGTGGGTGCTGTGGGAGGGTCAGTGCTGAGGGAGTGGGCGCTGTGGGAGGGTCAGTGCTGAGGGAGTGGGTGCTGTGGGAGGGTCAGTGCTGAGGGGGTGGGCGCTGTGGGAGGGTCAGTGCTGAGGGAGTGGGCGCTGTGGGAGGGTCAGTGCTGAGGGAGTGGGTGCTGTGGGAGGGTCAGTGCTGAGGGAGCGGGTGCTGTGTGAGGGTCAGTGCTGAGGGAGCGGGTGCTGTGGGAGGGTCAGCGCTGAGGGAGGGTCAGTGCTGAGGGAGCAGGTGCTGTGCTATGAATCTGTTCCTCTTACTTTCTCTCTGCTTTTCAGAGATCACCCATCTCCCCCAACCTCCTGAAGAAATTGTGTGAGGTAGCGAACCAGCAACAGGCGGCCATTCAGCCCCTCCTCCTCCTCCAGCCCGTTACACAGGAACAGGAGGCCATTCTGCCCCTCCCGGGGAGCTCCGCGTTTGCAGATATTCCTCTGTCGGATCTTTCAATACCCCTCTCGACGATCCTGAGACGTCCGGAGACGGTGTGCAACGAGGGTAGGGGGTACCATCTGTGGATAAAGAACCCCCCCCCCCTCCCTGTGGGTTAGCGTCCGTGCCCATCCTGCGGGGATGATGGGCACTGAAGTGGTGGGGTTGGCGAGGTGGGGGGGGGAGAAGAGAGGGGAGGATTCACGGCTCGTATCGTCCGTTCAGCAAGGAGCTGTCTCCTCTCTCCCACTTCCCACCCAAACGATGCGGAGGAGCCCGTGTTGGACAGGGATGGCACGGGGGTCCCAAAAAAACCACGCCACGTAACTCCCAACCGGCTTCCTCGGGAAGGCCCGAGCTTTCGGAACGTCGCTCCCTCACCCTCGTCAGCTGCTACACCCTTCGTTCGAAATCCCCTGCCTCACGACCCCACAAACCTCCCCACCCCCCGCCCGCGACGAGGGACTGACGCTCCGAAGGCTCGCGCTTCCGAATAAACCAGTCCGACTCGAACCTGTGTGATTTTTTTTTACTCCTCTGTGTTGCCCCCCACCACTTCCTGTGGCAGCTCGTTCCACACACGCACCACCCTCTGGGGGAAAACGTTGCCCCTCGGGTCCCTTTACCCCCCTCTCACCTTAAACCTACCCCCCCCCTCTAGTTCTGGGCTCCCCCCACCCCAGGGGGAAAAGACCTTGTCTATTTACCCTATCCATGTCCCCCCCTCATGATTTTATAAACCTCTAGTTCTGGGCTCCCCCACCCCAGGGGGAAAAGGCCTTGTCTATTTACCCTATCCATGCCCCCCCCCCTCATGATTTTATAAACCTCTAGTTCTGGGCTCCCCCCACCCCAGGGGGAAAAGACCTTGTCTATTTACCCTATCCATGCCCCCCCCCTCATGATTTTATAAACCTCTAGTTCTGGGCTCCCCCCACCCCACGGGGAAAAGACCTTGTCTATTTACCCTATCCATGCCCCCCCCATGATTTTATAAACCTCTAGTTCTGGGCTCCCCCACCCCAGGGGGAAAAGACCTTGTCCATTTACCCTATCCAATGCCCCCCTCATGATTTTATAAACCTCTAGTTCTGGGCTCCCCCCACCCCAGGGGGAAAATACCTTGTCTATTTACCCTATCCATGCCCCCCCCCCTCATGATTTTATAAACCTCTAGTTCTGGACTCCCCCACCCCAGGGGGAACCTTGTCTATTTACCCTATCCATGCCCCACCCCCTCATGATTTTATAAACCTCTAGTTCTGGGCTCCCCCACCCCAGGGGGAAAAGACCTTGTCTATTTACCCTATCCATGCCCCACCCCCTCATGATTTGATAAACCTCTATAAGGTCACCCCTCAGCCTCCGACGCTCCGGGGAAAACAGCCCCCGGCCTATCCAGCCTCTCCCTGTAGCTCAGACCCTCCAAACTCCTTGGAAATCTTTTCGGAACCCTTTCAAGTTTCACTACGTCCTCCCTATTGGCGGATGGGCGGCCATTTTGCAAGGGACCATTTCGTTGATGGTCCGGGGAGAGAGGGCAGCCATTTTGTGCAGCTGTCACAGTATCTGTGAAGGTAGGGCAGCCATTTTGGAGACATTTCCTGGAGGAGAGACACCATTTTGGACAGCATCCATGGCGAAAGGGCAGCCATTTTGTAGCCACAACCCCAGGGCATCAATGTGGATTTCAACAGTTTCCTCATTTCCCCTTCCCCCACCTCATCCTAGTTTCTAACCTCCAGCAACTCGACTTCTCCGGACTTGTCCGACCTGCCCAGCTCCTTTTCCACCTATCCACTCCACCCTCTCCTCCCTGACCTATCACCTTCATCTCCTTCCCCACTGACCTATTGTACTCTATGCCACTCTCTCCCCACCCCCACCCTCCTCTAGCTTATCTCTCCACGCTTCAGGCTCTCTGCCTTTATTCCTGATGAAGGGCTTTTGCCCGAAACGTCGATTTTGCCTGTCCTCGGATGCTGCCTGAATTGCTGTGCTCTTCCAGCACTAACTGATCCAGAGAATGGAGGAGGGGAGGGGGGGGGGGGGGGGGGGGCATCGTGCCTGAGAAAGAGGGGGATGAATCTCCAGGGCAAACTGGGATAATGCCAGGTTGGCACTGGGGCACTGAGGCCAAGGGGGAGCAAGTGTCTTGGTAACAGGGAGGGGCTGGGGTGCGGGCTCCACTGGGAAATAGCACTTGAGTGTAGGGTGCTGGAGGAGGGGACGGAGAAAGGGAGGGGGTGTAGGGGGCTCGATGAGGGGACGGAGATAGGGAGGGGGTGTAGGGGGCTGGAGGAGGGGCGGGGATAGGGAGGGGGTGTAGGGGACTGGAGGAGGGGACGGAGATAGGGAGGGGGTGTAGGGGCTGGAGGAGGGAACGGAGATAGGGAGGGGGTGTAGGGGACTGGAGGAGGGGACGGGGATAGGGAGGGGGTGTAGGGGCTGGTGGAGGTGACGGAGATAGGGAGGGAGTGTAGGGGCTGGAGGAGGGGACGGAGATAGGGAGGGGGGTGTAGGGAGCTGGAGGAGGGGACGGAGAAAGGGAGGGGGTGTAGGGGGCTGGAGGAGGGGACGGGGATAGGGAGGGGGGGTAGGGGCTGGTGGAGGTGACGGAGATAGGGAGGGAGTGTAGGGGGCTGGAGGAGGGGACGGAGAAAGGGAGGGGGTGTAGGGGGCTGGAGGAGGGGACGGGGATAGGGAGGGGGTGTAGGGGGTTGGAGGAGGGGACGGAGATAGGGAGGGGGTGTAGGGGCTGGAGGAGGGGACGGGGATAGGGAGGGGGTGTAGGGGGCTGGAGGAGGGGATGGAGATAGGGAGGGGGGTGTAGGGGCTGGAGGAGGGGACGGGGATAGGGAGGGGGTGTAGGGGGCTCGATGAGGGGACGGAGATAGGGAGGGGGTGTAGGGGCTGGAGGAGGGGACGGGGATAGGGAGGGGGTGTAGGGGGCTCGATGAGGGGACGGAGATAGGGAGGGGGTGTAGGGGGCTGGAGGAGGGGCGGGGATAGGGAGGGGGTGTAGGGGACTGGAGGAGGGGACGGAGATAGGAAGGGGGTGTAGGGGCTGGAGGAGGGGACGGGGATAGGGAGGGGGTGTAGGGGCTGGTGGAGGTGACGGAGATAGGGAGGGAGTGTAGGGAGCTGGAGGAGGGGACGGAGATAGGGAGGGGGTGTAGGGGGCTGGAGGAGGGGCGGGGATAGGGAGGGGGTGTAGGGGCTGGAGGAGGGAACGGAGATAGGGAGGGGGTGTAGGGGACTGGAGGAGGGGACGGAGATAGGGAGGGGGTGTAGGGGCTGGAGGAGGGAACGGAGATAGGGAGGGGGTGTAGGGGACTGGAGGAGGGGACGGAGATAGGGAGGGGGTGTAGGGGACTGGAGGAGGGGACGGAGATAGGGAGGGGGTGTAGGGGCTGGAGGAGGGAACGGAGATAGGGAGGGGGTGTAGGGGACTGGAGGAGGGGACGGAGATAGGGAGGGGGTGTAGGGGCTGGAGGAGGGAACGGAGATAGGGAGGGGGTGTAGGGGACTGGAGGAGGGGACGGGGATAGGGAGGGGGTGTAGGGGCTGGTGGAGGTGACGGAGATAGGGAGGGAGTGTAGGGAGCTGGAGGAGGGGACGGAGATAGGGAGGGGGTGTAGGGGGCTGGAGGAGGGGACGGGGATAGGGAGGGGGTGTAGGGGCTGGAGGAGGGGACGGAGATAGGGAGGGAGTGTAGGGGCTGGAGGAGGGGATGGAGATAGGGAGGGGGTGTAGGGGGCTGGAGGAGGGGTCGGGGATAGGGAGGGGGTGTAGGGGCTGGAGGAGGGGACGGAGATAGGGAGGGGGGTGTAGGGAGCTGGAGGAGGTGACGGAGATAGGGAGGTGGTGTAGGGGCTGGAGGAGGGGACGGAGATAGGGAGGGGGGTGTAGGGAGCTGGAGGAGGGGACGGAGATAGGGAGGGGGTGTAGGGGCTGGAGGAGGGGATGGAGATAGGGAGGGAGTGTAGGGGGCTGGAGGAGGGGTCGGGGATAGGGAGGGGGTGTAGGGGCTGGAGGAGGGGACAGGGATAGGGAGGGGGTGTAGGGAGCTGGAGGAGGGGACGGGGATAGGGAGGTGGTGTAGGGGCTGGAGGAGGGGACGGAGATAGGGAGGGGGGTGTAGGGGCTGGAGGAGGGGACGGAGATAGGGAGGGGGTGTAGGGGCTGGAGGAGGGGACGGGGATAGGGAGGGGGTGTAGGGGCTGGAGGAGGGGACGGAGATAGGGAGGGGGTGTAGGGGGCTGGAGGAGGTGACGGAGATAGGGAGGGGGTGTAGGGGCTGGAGGAGGGGACGGGGATAGGGAGGGGGTGTAGGGAGCTGGAGGAGGGGACGGGGATAGGGAGGGGTGTAGGGGCTGGAGGAGGGGACGGAGATAGGGAGGGGGGTGTAGGGAGCTGGAGGAGGTGACGGAGATAGGGAGGGGGTGTAGGGAGCTGGAGGAGGTGACGGAGATAGGGAGGGGGTGTAGGGGCTGGAGGAGGTGACGGAGATAGGGAGGGGGTGTAGGGGCTGGAGGAGGTGACGGAGATAGGGAGGGGGTGTAGGGAGCTGGAGGAGGTGACGGAGATAGGGAGGGGGTATAGGGAGCTGGAGGAGGTGACGGAGATAGGGAGGGGGTGTAGGGGGATGGAGGAGGGGACGGGGATAGGGAGGGGGTGTAGGGGGCTGGAGGAGGTGACGGAGATAGGAAGGGGGTGTAGGGGCTGGAGGAGGGGACGGAGATAGGGAGGGGGTGTAGGGGGCTGGAGGAGGGGACGGGGATAGGGAGGGGGTGTAGGGGCTGGAGGAGGGGACGGAGATAGGGAGGGGGTGTAGGGGCTGGAGGAGGGGACGGAGATAGGGAGGGGGTGTAGGGGCTGGAGGAGGTGACGGAGATAGGGAGGGGGTGTAGGGAGCTGGAGGAGGTGATGGAGATAGGGAGGGGGGTGTAGGGAGCTGGAGGAGGTGACGGAGATAGGGAGGGGGGTGTAGGGAGCTGGAGGAGGTGACGGAGATAGGGAGGGGGGTGTAGGGAGCTGGAGGAGGTGACGGAGATAGGGAGGGGGGTGTAGGGAGCTGGAGGAGGTGACGGAGATAGGGAGGGGGGTGTAGGGAGCTGGAGGAGGGGACGGAGTTAGGGAGGGGGTGTAGGGGCTGGAGGAGCGGACGGAGATAGGGAGGGGTTGTAGGAGCTGGAGGAGGGGACGGAGAGAGGGAGGGGGTGTCGGGGGCTGGAGGAGGGGACGGGGATAGGGAGGGGGTGTAGGGAGCTGGAGGAGGTGATGGAGATAGGGAGGGGGTGTAGGGGGCTGGAGGAGGGGACGGGGATAGGGAGGGGGTGTAGGGAGCTGGAGGAGGTGATGGGGATAGGGAGGGGGTGTAGGGAGCTGGAGGAGGGGACGGAGATAGGGAGGGGGTGTAGGGAGCTGGAGGAGGTGATGGAGATAGGGAGGGGGTGTAGGGGGCTGGAGGAGGGGACGGGGATAGGGAGGGGGTGTAGGGAGCTGGAGGAGGTGATGGAGATAGGGAGGGGGTGTAGGGGGCTGGAGGAGGGGACGGGGATAGGGAGGGGGGTGTAGGGAGCTGGAGGAGGTGATGGAGATAGGGAGGAGGTGAGCAATAAGCAGCAGCAGAGAGAGGGACTGTCCTGGTCTCTGGGTTTTGTAATACAGCTGGGTTTTTCAGGACTGAGATGTGTGTCAGATCGACCGGGTGTGGCCTCACCAACAGGTCAGACCTGTCTGACAAACCTAACTGAGGGCGAGTCTCCATGAGGTGTGTTTGACATTAAGTGGAGGAGCCAGTGTTGAACTGGGTTGGACAAAGTTAGAACGCCCACGCCCCCAGGTTCCCGTCCAGCAGGTTAATTTGGGAGCACGAGCTCTCGGAGCGCTGGTCCTCCATCAGGTCGCTGGAGAGCAGGGTCAAAGGGCACAGAGTTTATCACAGAAGCTGACAGTGTCCGGTAACTGGAACGACAGATGGAACAAATCCGGATTGTTGTTCAGTCTTTCATCTTTTGGAATGGTATTGCAGGTTTCGGTTCATTCATACGTAAATCCCGGGACCTCTGTCCAGTCACCTTCTCGGGATATCTCTCAGGGAGATATCTGTACACTGACAGGTGTCTCTCAGTCCCCGCTCTCTATCTCTCAGGGAGATATCTGTACACTGACTGGTGTCTCTCAGTCCCCTCTCTCTCTCAGGGAGATATCTGTACACTGACTGGTGTCTCTCAGTCCCCTCTCTCTCATGGAGATATCTGTACACTGACTGGTGTCTCTCAGTCCCCTCTCTCTCTCAGGGAGATATCTGTACACTGACTGGTGTCTCTCAGTCCCCTCTCTCTCCCTCAGGGAGATATCTGTACACTGACTGGTGTCTCTCAGTCCCCTCTCTCTCTCAGGGAGATATCTGTACACTGACTGGTGTCTCTCAGTCCCCCCTCTCTCTCTCTCTCAGGGAGATATCTGTACACTGACAGGTGTCTCTCAGTCCCCTCTCTCTCCCTCAGGGAGATATCTGTACACTGGTGTCTCTCAGTCCCCTCTCTCTCCCTCAGGGAGATATCTGTACACTGACTGGTGTCTCTCAGTCCCCTCTCTCTCTCAGGGAGATATCTGTACACTGACTGGTGTCTCTCAGTCCCCCCTCTCTCTCTCTCTCAGGGAGATATCTGTACACTGACAGGTGTCTCTCAGTCCCCTCTCTCTCCCTCAGGGAGATATCTGTACACTGGTGTCTCTCAGTCCCCTCTCTCTCCCTCAGGGAGATATCTGTACACTGACTGGTGTCTCTCAGTCCCCTCTCTCTCTCAGGGAGATATCTGTACACTGACTGGTGTCTCTCAGTCCCCTCTCTCTCCCTCAGGGAGATATCTGTACACTGACTGGTGTCTCTCAGTCCCCTCTCTCTCCCTCAGGGAGATATCTGTACACTGACTGGTGTCTCTCAGTCCCCCTCTCTATCTCTCAGGGAGATATCTGTACACTGCCTGGTGTCTCAGTCCCCTCTCTCTCCCTCAGGGAGATATCTGTACACTGACTGGTGTCTCTCAGTCCCCCCCCCTCTCTCAGGGAGATATCTGTACACTGGTGTCTCTCAGTCCCCTCTCTCTCCCTCAGGGAGATATCTGTACACTGACTGGTGTCTCTCAGTCCCCCCTCTCTCTCAGGGAGATATCTGTACACTGACTGGTGTCTCTCAGTCCCCTCTCTCTCTCAGGGAGATATCTGTACACTGACTGGTGTCTCTCAGTCCCCTCTCTCTCCCTCAGGGAGATATCTGTACACTGACTGGTGTCTCTCAGTCCCCTCTCTCTCTCAGGGAGATATCTGTACACTGACTGGTGTCTCTCAGTCCCCCCTCTCTCTCTCTCTCAGGGAGATATCTGTACACTGACAGGTGTCTCTCAGTCCCCTCTCTCTCCCTCAGGGAGATATCTGTACACTGGTGTCTCTCAGTCCCCTCTCTCTCCCTCAGGGAGATATCTGTACACTGACTGGTGTCTCTCAGTCCCCTCTCTCTCCCTCAGGGAGATATCTGTACACTGACTGGTGTCTCTCAGTCCCCTCTCTCTCCCTCAGGGAGATATCTGTACACTGACTGGTGTCTCTCAGTCCCCCTCTCTATCTCTCAGGGAGATATCTGTACACTGCCTGGTGTCTCAGTCCCCTCTCTCTCCCTCAGGGAGATATCTGTACACTGACTGGTGTCTCTCAGTCCCCTCTATCTCTCAGGGAGATATCTGTACACTGACTGGTGTCTCTCAGTCCCCTCTCTCAGGGAGATATCTGTACACTGACTGATGTCTCTCAGTCCCTCCTCTCAGGGAGATATCTGTACACTGACTGGTGTCTCTCAGTCCCCCCTCTCAGGGAGATATCTGTGCACTGACTGATGTCTCTCAGTCCCCTCTCTCTCTCAGGGAGATATCTGTACACTGACTGGTGTCTCTCAGTCCCCTCTCCCTCAGGGAGATATCTGTACACTGACTGGTGTCTCTCAGTCCCCCCTCTCTCTCTCCCTCAGGGAGATATCTGTACACTGACTGGTGTCTCTCAGTCCCCCCTCTCTCTCTCAGGGAGATATCTGTACACTGACTGGTGTCTCTCAGTCCCCTCTCTCAGGGAGATATCTGTACACTGACTGGTGTCTCTCAGTCCCCTCTCTCTCCCTCAGGGAGATATCTGTACACTGACTGGTGTCTCTCAGTCCCCTCTCTCTCTCTCAGGGAGATATCTGTACACTGACTGGTGTCTCTCAGTCCCCTCTCTCAGGGAGATATCTGTACACTGACTGATGTCTCTCAGTCCCCTCTCTCAGGGAGAAATCTGTACACTGACTGATGTCTCTCAGTCCCCCCTCTCTCTCTCAGGGAGAAATCTGTACACTGACTGGTGTCTCTCAGTCCCCCCTCTCTCTCAGGGAGATATCTGTACACTGACTGATGTCTCTCAGTCCCCTCTCTCTCTCTCAGGGAGATATCTGTACACTGACTGGTGTCTCTCAGTCCCCCCTCTCTCTCAGGGAGATATCTGTACACTGACTGATGTCTCTCAGTCCCCCCTCTCAGGGAGATATCTGTACACTGACTGGTGTCTCTCAGTCCCCCCTCTCAGGGAGATATCTGTGCACTGACTGATGTCTCTCAGTCCCCTCTCTCTCTCAGGGAGATATCTGTACACTGCCTGGTGTCTCAGTCCCCTCTCCCTCCCTCAGGGAGATATCTGTACACTGACTGGTGTCTCTCAGTCCCCCCTCTCAGGGAGATATCTGTACACTGACTGATGTCTCTCAGTCCCCTCTCTCAGGGAGAAATCTGTACACTGACTGATGTCTCTCAGTCCCCTCTCTCTCTCAGGGAGATATCTGTACACTGACTGGTGTCTCTCAGTCCCCCCTCTCTCTCAGGGAGATATCTGTACACTGACTGATGTCTCTCAGTCCCCTCTCTCAGGGAGATATCTGTACACTGACTGGTGTCTCTCAGTCCCCTCTCTCTCTCAGGGAGATATCTGTACACTGACTGGTGTCTCTCAGTCCCCTCTCTCTCACGGAGATATCTGTACACTGACTGGTGTCTCTCAGTCCCCTCTCTCTCTCAGGGAGCTATCTGTACACTGACTGGTGTCTCTCAGTCCCCTCTCTCTCTCAGGGAGATATCTGTACACTGACTGGTGTCTCTCAGTCCCCCCTCTCTCTCAGGGAGAAATCTGTACACTGACAGGTGTCTCTCAGTCCCCTCTCTCAGGGAGATATCTGTACACTGACTGGTGTCTCTCAGTCCCCCCCCCTCTCTCTCAGGGAGATATCTGTACACTGACTGGTGTCTCTCAGTCCCCTCTCTCTCTCAGGGAGATATCTGTACACTGACTGATGTCTCTCAGTCCCCTCTCTCAGGGAGATATCTGTACACTGACTGATGTCTCTCAGTCCCCTCTCTCAGGGAGATATCTGTACACTGACTGATGTCTCTCAGTCCCCCCTCTCAGGGAGATATCTGTACACTGACAGGTGTCTCTCAGTCCCCTCTCTCAGGGAGATATCTGTACACTGACTGGTGTCTCTCAGTCCCCTCTCTCTCTCAGGGAGATATCTGTACACTGACTGGTGTCTCTCAGTCCCCTCTCTCTCACGGAGATATCTGTACACTGACTGGTGTCTCTCAGTCCCCTCTCTCTCTCAGGGAGATATCTGTACACTGACTGGTGTCTCTCAGTCCCCCCCCTCTCTCTCAGGGAGATATCTGTACACTGACTGGTGTCTCTCAGTCCCCTCTCTCAGGGAGATATCTGTACACTGACTGATGTCTCTCAGTCCCCTCTCTCTATCTCTCAGGGAGATATCTGTACACTGACTGGTGTCTCTCAGTCCCCTCTCTCTCTCAGGGAGATATCTGTACACTGACTGGTGTCTCTCAGTCCCCTCTCTCAGGGAGATATCTGTACACTGACTGGTGTCTCTCAGTCCCCTCTCTCAGGGAGAAATCTGTACACTGACTGGTGTATCTCAGTCCCCTCTCCCTCTCGGAGATATCTGTACACTGACTGATGTCTCTCAGTCCCCTCTCTCTCTCTCAGGGAGATATCTGTACACTGACTGGTGTCTCTCAGGGAGATATCTGTACACTGAATGGTGTCTCTCAGGGAGATATCTGTACACTGACTGGTGTCTCTCAGTCCCCCCTCTCTCTCAGGGAGATATCTGTACACTGACTGGTGTCTCTCAGTCCCCCCTCTCTCTCAGGGAGACATCTGTACACTGACTGATGTCTCTCAGTCCCCTCTCTCTATCTCTCAGGGAGATATCTGTACACTGACTGGTGTCTCTCAGTCCCCTCTCTCTCTCTCAGGGAGATATCTGTACACTGACTGGTGTCTCTCAGTCCCCCCTCTCTCTCAGGGAGATATCTGTACACTGACTGATGTCTCTCAGTCCCCTCTCTCTATCTCTCAGGGAGATATCTGTACACTGACTGGTGTCTCTCAGTCCCCTCTCCCTCTCAGGGAGATATCTGTACACTGACTGATGTCTCTCAGTCCCCTCTCTCTATCTCTCAGGGAGATATCTGTACACTGAATGGTGTCTCTCAGGGAGATATCTGTACACTGACTGGTGTCTCTCAGTCCCCCCTCTCTCTCAGGGAGATATCTGTACACTGACTGGTGTCTCTCAGTCCCCCCTCTCTCTCAGGGAGATATCTGTACACTGACTGATGTCTCTCAGTCCCCTCTCTCTATCTCTCAGGGAGATATCTGTACACTGACTGGTGTCTCTCAGTCCCCTCTCTCTCTCTCAGGGAGATATCTGTACACTGACTGGTGTCTCTCAGTCCCCCCTCTCTCTCAGGGAGATATCTGTACACTGACTGATGTCTCTCAGTCCCCTCTCTCTATCTCTCAGGGAGATATCTGTACACTGAATGGTGTCTCTCAGGGAGATATCTGTACACTGACTGGTGTCTCTCAGTCCCCCCTCTCTCTCAGGGAGATATCTGTACACTGACTGGTGTCTCTCAGTCCCCCCTCTCTCTCAGGGAGATATCTGTACACTGACTGATGTCTCTCAGTCCCCTCTCTATCTCTCAGGGAGATATCTGTACACTGACTGGTGTCTCTCAGTCCCCTCTCTCTCTCTCAGGGAGATATCTGTACACTGACTGGTGTCTCTCAGTCCCCCCTCTCTCTCAGGGAGATATCTGTACACTGACTGGTGTCTCTCAGTCCCCTCTCTCTCTCAGGGAGATATCTGTACACTGACTGGTGTATCTCAGTCCCCTCTCCCTCTCGGAGATATCTGTACACTGACTGATGTCTCTCAGTCCCCTCTCTCTCTCTCAGGGAGATATCTGTACACTGACTGGTGTCTCTCAGGGAGATATCTGTACACTGAATGGTGTCTCTCAGGGAGATATCTGTACACTGACTGGTGTCTCTCAGTCCCCTCTCTCTCTCTCAGGGAGATATCTGTACACTGACTGGTGTCTCTCAGTCCCCTCTCTCTCTCAGGGAGATATCTGTACACTGACTGATGTCTCTCAGTCCCCTCTCTCAGGGAGATATCTGTACACTGACTGATGTCTCTCAGTCCCCTCTCTCAGGGAGATATCTGTACACTGACTGATGTCTCTCAGTCCCCTCTCCCTCCCTCAGGGAGATATCTGTACACTGACTGGTGTCTCTCAGTCCCCTCTCTCTCACGGAGATATCTGTACACTGACTGGTGTCTCTCAGTCCCCTCTCTCTCTCAGGGAGCTATCTGTACACTGACTGGTGTCTCTCAGTCCCCTCTCTCTCTCAGGGAGATATCTGTACACTGACTGGTGTCTCTCAGTCCCCCCTCTCTCTCAGGGAGAAATCTGTACACTGACAGGTGTCTCTCAGTCCCCTCTCTCAGGGAGATATCTGTACACTGACTGGTGTCCCTCAGTCCCCCCTCAGGGAGATATCTGTACACTGACTGGTGTCTCTCAGTCCCCTCTCTCAGGGAGATATCTGTACACTGACTGGTGTCTCTCAGTCCTCCCCCCTCTCTCTCAGGGAGATATCTGTACACTGACTGGTGTCTCTCAGTCCCCCCCCTCTCTCTCAGGGAGATATCTGTACACTGACTGGTGTCTCTCAGTCCCCCCCCCTCTCTCTCAGGGAGATACCTGTACACTGACTGGTGTCTCTCAGTCCCCTCTCTCAGGGAGATATCTGTACACTGACTGGTGTCTGTCAGTCCCCTCTCTCAGGGAGATATCTGTACACTGACTGGTGTCTCTCAGTCCCCTCTCTCAGGGAGATATCTGTACACTGACTGGTGTCTCTCAGTCCCCCCCCTCTCTCTCAGGGAGATATCTGTACACTGACTGGTGTCTCTCAGTCCCCTCTCTCTCTCAGGGAGATATCTGTACACGGACTGGTGTCTCTCAGTCCCCTCTCTCTCTCAGGGAGATATCTGTACACTGACTGGTGTCTCTCAGTCCCCTCTCTCTCTCAGGGAGATATCTGTACACTGACTCAGTCCCCTCTCTGTCAGGGAGAAGCTTGGAAGTGAATTTTCTCCATAAGCAACTGCATTTCACCTCCGCCCCCACTCCAGGGGCTGTAGGGACACAATACCCTCTGTCGGGAGGGAGTCCCGACTCTGAACGTGCGGCCCATGTGCTGCCCAGCCCGGATGTGGTTGGGAGGGGTCTCTCGGAGAGGGAATCTTGCCCATCTCTCTTCCCCTTCCAGGTGGAAGTGTTCCATGAGTTTGGAAGGTGTTAGCTGAGGATCATGGGTGGATTTCCGCAGGGTGTCCTGTCCACTCACTGCTCCCCGTCTGCATCAGGAGGAGGTAGGGACTGTAGATGGTGGGGATTAGTGTGTCGACCGAGCAGGGGGGAGGTAGAGGGGGCTGCTTTGTCCGTGGATGGGTGTCGAGCTTCTCGAGTATTGTCTGAGCCGCCCCCCCCTGTCCAGGGCAAGTGGGGAGTATTCCCTCCCCCTCCCTGACTCGTGCCTTGTCGATGGTGGGACAGGGCTTCGGGGGGAGAGGGTCAGGAGGGGAGTTACTCGCTGCAGGATTCCCAGCCTCTGACCTGCTCTCGGAGCCGCTGGATTGATATGGGGCTGGGTCCGGTTCAGTTTCTGCTCAACGGTAACCCCCAGGATGTTGATAGTGGGGGGAGGGGATTCAGTGATGGTAACGCCATTGAACATCAAGGGGCGATGGTTAGATTCTCTCTCTCTTGTTGGAGACGGTAACCCCCAGGATGTTGATAGTGGGGGGAGGGGGATTCAGTGATGGTAACGCCATTGAACGTCAAGGGGGCGATGGTTAGATTCTCTCTCTTGTTGGAGACGGTAACCCCCAGGATGTTGATAGTGGGGGGAGGGGGATTCAGTGATGGTAACACCATTGAATGTCAAGGGGGGCGATGGTTAGATTCTCTCTCTTGTTGGAGACGGTAACCCCCAGGATGTTGATAGTGGGGGGAGGGGGATTCAGTGACGGTAATGCCATTGAACGTCAAGGGGCGATGGTTAGATTCTCTCTCTCTTGTTGGAGACGGTAACCCCCAGGATGTTGGTAGTGGGGAAGGGGATTCAGTGACGGTAACGCCATTGAACGCCAAGGGGGCGATGGTTAGATTCTCTCTCTCTTGTTGGAGACGGTAACCCCCAGGATGTTGATAGTGGGGGAGGGGGATTCAGTGATGGTAACGCCATTGAACGTCAAGGGGGCGATGGTTAGATTCTCTCTCTTGTTGGGGACGGTAACCCCCAGGATGTTGATAGTTGGGGGGAGGGGGATTCAGTGACAGTAACACCATTGAACGTCAAGGGGGCGATGGTTAGATTCTCTCTCTTGTTGGAGACGGTAACCCCCAGGATGTTGGTAGTGGGGAAGGGGATTCAGTGATGGTAACGCCATTGAATGTTCAGGGGGAGATGGTTAGATTCTCTCTCTTGTTGGGGACGGTAACCCCCAGGATGTTGATAGTTGGGGGGAGGGGGATTCAGTGATGGTAACGCCATTGAACGTCAAGGGGGCGATGGTTAGATTCTCTCTCTCTTGTTGGAGACGGTAACCCCCAGGATGTTGAAAGTGGGGAAGGGGATTCAGTGATGGTAACGCCATTGAACGTCAAGGGGGCGATGGTTAGATTCTCTCTCTTGTTGGGGACGGTAACCCCCAGGATGTTGATAGTGGGGGGAGGGGGATTCAGTGACGGTAACGCCATTGAACGTCAAGGGGGGACGATGGTTAGATTCTCTCTCTCTTGTTGGAGACGGTAACCCCCAGGATGTTGATAGTGGGGGGAGGGGGATTCAGTGATGGTAACACCATTGAACGCCAAGGGGGCGATGGTTAGATTCTCTCTCTCCTGTTGGAGACGGTAACCCCCAGGGTGTTGATCGTGGGGGGAGGGGGATTCAGTGATGGTAACGCCATTGAACGCCAAGGGGGCGATGGTTAGATTCTCTCTCTCTTGTTGGAGACGGTAACCCCCAGGATGTTGATAGTGGGGGGAAGGGGATTCAGTGATGGTAACGTCATTGAACGTCAAGGGGGGGCGATGGTTAGATTCTCTCTCTCTTGTTGGAGACGGTAACCCCCAGGATGTTGATAGTGGGGGGAGGGAGATTCAGTGACGGTAACGCCATTGAACGCCAAGGGGGCGATGGTTA
Organism: Chiloscyllium plagiosum; assembly: GCF_037043375.1. Lineage (NCBI taxonomy): Eukaryota > Metazoa > Chordata > Chondrichthyes > Orectolobiformes > Hemiscylliidae > Chiloscyllium > Chiloscyllium plagiosum. The sequence goes on along the minus strand of NW_028270344.1, from coordinate 5,927 downwards.
CATTCTCTCTCTTGTTGGTGACGGGTATAGCCTGGCATTTGTGTGTGGCATGAATGTTCCTTGCCCCTCGCCAGCCCAAGCCTGGGTATCGTCCAGATCTTACTGGGTTTGGAAACGGAGTGCTTCAGTATCTGAAGGAGGGGCCGAATGGTGCTGACCATTGTGTAACCATCGGGGGCCATCCCCACCCCTGACCTGACGGTGGACGGAGGGTCATTGATGAAGCAGCTGAAGACGGCTGGGGTCTGGGGCACGACCCTGAGGGACTCCTGCAGCTGAGCAGACAGACTCCTGGATAACCCCCCACCCCCCCCCCCCAGGATGTTGATAGTTGGTCGGCGATGGCAACGCCATTGAACATCGGGACAACCATCCCTTCCTCAACGTTGGCGAAACGAGAGAGTCGGACATCGATTGCAGGAGGCAGATGGTCCTGAGGTCAAGGCACGTCTGGAGCCGCCAACGCTCGGTCACGACCCACCCGCGTCGACCGCTCCCCGAGGCGGCTACGCAAATTCCAGCATGGCGCCGGCTTCCCTCGACGCGGCGCCCCGTCGGGAGTACCCGCGGCCCGGGCGCCCGCTCTGGAGGGAACGCGGGCCGCCGCGCCAACCCTGACCGACTGCGTCCCCGGGAGAGCGGCCACCATCTTCCCCCTCCCCCCTTCCCCCTCCCCAGTCCCACACCCCGGTTACACCCACCTCCCCACAGGCCGAATGTCGAACGTCCCGTAACTGAGGGGCTCAGCACCCGCTACCGTCGGCCTGAGCCATGGGATCGCTCTCTCTCTCTCTCTCTCAGGCCTTTGGGACTCGAGCCTGGCGCTGCCCTATCTCGGGCGGTCTATTGCCTCCCCGACGTGTTTCAGTCAGGAGGGATTGGTCCGGTCGCCGCCCACAACAAAACTTTGCGCTGTGTCGCGGTGCATGTGAGAATAATAAATCCAATCCAAACCTCTCTCTCTCCCGTGATTTATGCGCAAAATTTTGGCTCCCAAGCAGCCGGTCTCTCTCTCTCTCTCTCTCTCTCTCTCTCCCCCCGAGGGTGTCTCTATCTCTCTCCTGCTGAGTATCCCTCTCTCCCCGTGTGTGTCTCGCTTTCTTTCTCTCTCTCCCCCCCCACCCCACAGTGTCGGTGTACTGTATCTCCCCCTGTGTCTCTCTCTCTCTCTCTGCCTGTCTTTCTCTCTCCTGGTCTCTCTCTCTCTCTCTCTCTCTCTCTCTCTCTCCCTCTCTCTCCCCCCCGAGGGTGTCTCTATCTCTCTCCTGCTGAGTATCCCTCTCTCCCCGTGTCTGTCTCGCTTTCTTTCTCTCTCTACCCCCCCCCACCCCAGAGTGTCGGTGTACTGTATCTCCCCCTGTGTCTCTCTCTCTCTCTCTGCCTGTCTTTCTCTCTCCTGGTCTGTCTCTCTCTCTCTCTCTCCCTCGCTCCCAGGGTCAGTCTGTCTGTCTGTCTCTCTCCTCCAACTCTTTCTTGCAGGGTCTGTCTGTATGTCTGTCTATCTCTCTCCTAAGGTCCGTCCGTCTATCTGTCTGTCTCTCTCTCTCTCCCAGGGTCTGTCTGTCTCTCTCTCTCTCCCAGGGTCTGTCTGTCTCTCTCTCTCAGGGTCTGTCTGTCTGTCTTTCTCTCCCCCAATGTCTGTGTGTGTCTATTTCTCTCTCTTCCAGAGTCTGTCTGTCTGTCTGTCTGTCTCTCTCTCTCTCTCTCTCTCCCCCAGGGTCTGTGTACTGTATCTCCGTGTCTCTCTCTGCCTGTCTGTGTATCTCTCTCTATTTCTCTCTCTCCCAGAGTCTGTCTGTCTGTCTCTCTCTCTCCCAGGGTCTGTCTGTCCATCTGTCTCTCTCTCTCAGGGTCTGTCTGTCTCTCTCCCAGGGTCTGTCTGTCTGTCTCTCTCTCCCAGGGTCTGTCTGTCTCTCTCTCCCCCAGGGTCGGTCTGTCTGTCTGTCTGTCTCTCTCTCCCAGGGTCTGTCTGTCTGTCTCTCTCTCTCCCAGGGTCTGTCTGTCTGTCTCTCTCTCTCCCAGGGTCTGTCTGTCTGTCTCTCTCTCTCCCAGGGTCTGTCTGTCTGTCTGTCTCTCTCTCCCAGGGTCTGTCTGTCTGTCTCTCCCAGGGTCTGTCTGTCCATCTGTCTCTCTCTCTCAGGGTCTGTCTGTCTCTCTCCCAGGGTCTGTCTGTCTCTCTCTCCCCCAGGGTCTGTCTGTCTCTCTCTCCCAGGGTCTGTCTGTCTGTTTGTCTCTCTCTCCCAGGGTCTGTCTGTCTGTTTGTCTCTCTCTCCCAGGGTCTGTCTGTCTCTCTCTCCCAGGGTCTGTCTGTCTGTCTCTCTCTCTCTCCCAGGGTCTGTCTGTCTCTCTCTCTCTCGCAGGGTCTGTCTCTCTCTCTCTCCCAGGGTCTGTCTGTCTGTTTGTCTCTCTCTCCCAGGGTCTGTCTGTCTGTCTGTCTCTCTCTCCCAGGATCTGTCTCTCTCTCTCTCTCCCAGGGTCTGTCTGTCTCTCTCTCTCCCAGGGTCTGTCTGTGTCTCTCTCTCTCTCTCTCTCCCAGGGTCTGTCTGTCTGTCTGTCTCTCTCTCTCTCCCAGGGTCTGTCTGTCTGTCTGTCTCTCTCTCCCAGGGTCTGTCTCTCTCTCTCCCAGGGTCTGTCTGTCTGTCTCTCTCTCTCCCCCCCCCCCCCCCCCCCCCCCCCCCAGGGTCTGTCTGTCTGTCTCTCTCTCTCTCTCTCTCCCAGGGTCTGTCTGTCTCTCTCTCTCCCAGGGTCTGTCTGTCTCTCTCTCCCAGGGTCTGTCTGTCTCTCTCTCCCCCAGGGTCGGTCTGTCTGTTTGTCTGTCTCTCTCTCCCAGGGTCTGTCTGTCTCTCTCTCTCTCTCCCAGGGTCTGTCTGTCTGTCTCTCTCTCCCAGGGTCTGTCTGTCTGTCTCTCTCTCCCAGGGTCTGTCTGTCTGTCTCTCTCTCCCAGGGTCTGTCTGTCTGTCTCTCTCTCTCCCCCCCCCCCCCCCCCCCCCAGGGTCTGTCTGTCTGTCTCTCTCTCTCTCTCTCTCTCTCCCAGGGTCTGTCTGTCTCTCTCTCTCCCAGGGTCTGTCTGTCTCTCTCTCTCCCAGGGTCTGTCTGTTTGTCTGTCTCTCTCTCCCAGGGTCTGTCTGTCTCTCTCTCTCTCTCTCCCAGGGTCTGTCTGTCTGTCTCTCTCTCCCAGGGTCTGTCTGTCTGTCTCTCTCTCCCAGGGTCTGTCTGTCTGTCTGTCTCTCTCTCCCAGGGTCTGTCTGTCTGTCTGTCTGTCTGTCTCTCTCTCCCAGGGTCTGTTTGTCTGTCTCTCTCTCCCAGGGTCTGTCTGTCTGTCTCTCTCTCTCTCTCCCAGGGTCTGTCTGTCTGTCTCTCTCTCTCTCTCCCAGGGTCTGTCTGTCTGTCTGTCTCTCTCTCCCAGGGTCTGTCTGTCTGTCTGTCTCTCTCTCTCTCCCAGGGTCTGTCTGTCTGTCTGTCTCTCTCTCCCAGGGTCTGTCTGTCTGTCTCCCGCTCCCAGGGTCTGTCTGTCTGTCTCTCTCTCTCTCCCAGGGTCTGTCTGTCTGTCTGTCTGTCTCTCTCTCTCTCCCAGGGTCTGTTTGTCTGTCTCTCTCTCCCAGGATCTGTCTCTCTCTCTCTCTCTCCCCCAGGGTCTGTCTGTCTGTCTCTCTCTCTCCCAGGGTCTGTCTGTCTGTCTCTCTCTCCCAGGGTCTGTCTGTCTGTCTCTCTCTCTCCCAGGGTCTGTCTGTCTGTCTGTCTCTCTCTCTCTCACTTCCCCATCTCTCTCTCGTTTTCCTTGTATGTGCCTCTCTTTCTCTGCATCTCCCTCACTCGGTGTGGTTTTCTCTCTCACATCTTCAAATAGCTCCTGTCTCTGGCGAGCCCACGCTCTCCTTTGAGCTTCCAATCTCTCCCCTCTTCCCCACCCTCCGTCTCCCCCTCTACCTTGTCCGGAGTTTGGAACATCAGACACACAGTCGATAGGACTTGGGACATTGAGCCAACGCGCTGTTCGAGAGGGCCGAGACATTCAGAGAGAGAGACAATTCCCCGCCACGAGAACCAGCAGAAAATGGGGAGAATATCCCTTTACACAGGCTGGAGAGAGGGGAGAGGGAGAGAGAGGGGGTTAGATACAGAGTAAAGCTCCCTCTACACTGTCCCCCACTCCCAGGGACAGGGGATAAGACACAGAGTAAAGCTCCTTCTGCATTGTCAGTGGGTCAGTGCTAAGGGAGCGGGTGCTGTGGGAGGGTCAGTGCTGAGGGAGCGGGTGCTGTGGGAGGGTCAGTGCTGAGGGAGCGGGTGCTGTGGGAGGGTCAGTGCTGAGGGAGCGGGTGCTGTAAGAGGGTCAGTGCTGAGGAAGTGGGTGCTGTGGGAGGGTCAGTGCTGAGGCAGCGGGTGCTGTGGGAGGGTCAGTGCTGAGGGAGCGGGTGCTGTGGGAGGGTCAGTGCTGAGGGAGTGGGGGCTGTGGGAGGGTCAGTGCTGAGGGAGAGGGTGCTGTGGGAGGGTCGGTGCTGAGGGAGTGGGCCCTGTGGGAGGGTCGGTGCTGAGGGAGTGGGCCCTGTGGGAGGGTCAGTGCTGAGGGAGTGGGTGCTGTGGGAGGGTCAGTGCTGAGGGAGCGGGTGCTGTGGGAGGGTCAGTGCTGAGGGAGTGGGTGCTGTGGGAGGGTCAGTGCTGAGGGAGTGGGCGCTGTGGGAGGGTCAGTGCTGAGGGAGTGGGCCCTGTGGGAGGGTCAGTGCTGAGGGAGAGGGTGCTGTGGGAGGGTCAGTGCTGAGGGAGTGGGCCCTGTGGGAGGGTCAGTGCTGAGGGAGCGGGGGCTGTGGGAAGGTCAGTGCTGAGGGAGTGGGCGCTGTGGGAGGGTCAGTGCTGAGAGAGTGTGTGCTGTGGGAGGGTCAGTGCTGAGGGAGTGGGTGCTGTGGGAGGGTCAGTGCTGTGGGAGGGTCAGTGCTGAGGGAGCGGGTGCTGTGGGAGGGTCAGTGCTGAGGGAGCGGGTGCTGTGGGAGGGTCAGTGCTGAGGGAGCGGGTGCTGTGGGAGGGTCAGTGCTGTGGGAGGGTCAGTGCTGAGGGAGCGGGTGCTGTGGGAGGGTCAGTGCTGAGGGAGTGGGTGCTGTGGGAGGGTCAGTGCTGAGGGAGTGGGTGCTGTGGGAGGGTCAGTGCTGAGGGAGTGGGTGCTGTGGGAGGGTCAGTGCTGAGGGAGTGGGTGCTGTGGGAGGGTCAGTGCTGAGGGAGCGGGTGCTGTGGGAGGGTCAGTGCTGAGGGAGTGGGTGCTGTGGGAGGGTCAGTGCTGAGGGAGCGGGCGCTGTGGGAGGGTCAGCGCTGAGGGAGTGGGTGCTGTGGGAGGGTCAGTGCTGAGGGAGTGGGTGCTGAGGGAGGGTCAGTGCTGAGGGAGCGGGTGCTGTGGGAGGGTCAGTGCTGAGGGAATGGGCGCTGTGGGAGGGTCAGTGCTGAGGGAGCGGGCCTGTGGGAGGGTCAGTGCTGTGGGAGCGGGTGCTGTGGGAGGGTCAGTGCTGAGGGAGCGGGTGCTGTGGGAGGGTCAGTGCTGAGGGAGTGGGTGCTGTGGGAGGGTCAGTGCTGAGGGAGTGGGTGCTGTGGGAGGGTCAGTGCTGAGGGAATGGGCGCTGTGGGAGGTCAGTGCTGAGGGAGAGGGTGCTGTGGGAGGGTCGGTGCTGAGGGAGTGGGCCCTGTGGGAGGGTCGGTGCTGAGGGAGTGGGCCCTGTGGGAGGGTCAGTGCTGAGGGAGTGGGTGCTGTGGGAGGGTCAGTGCTGAGGGAGCGGGTGCTGTGGGAGGGTCAGTGCTGAGGGAGTGGGTGCTGTGGGAGGGTCAGTGCTGAGGGAGTGGGCGCTGTGGAGGGTCAGGTGCTGAGGGAGTGGGCCCTGTGGGAGGGTCAGTGCTGAGGGAGAGGGTGCTGTGGGAGGGTCAGTGCTGAGGGAGTGGGCCCTGTG
>NW_028270342.1:0-7500 GCF_037043375.1 Chiloscyllium plagiosum | reverse complement strand
CTCTGACCCCACCCTCCCGCTCTTGGAGCCCCAGGATTGAGGTGGGACTGGGTCCTCGTTCAGTTTCTGGTGAACGGGAACCCCCCAGGATGTTGATAGTTGGGGGGGAAGGGGGATTCAGTGACGGTAACGCCATTGAACGTCAAGGGGGCGATGGTTAGATTCTCTCTTGTTGGAGACGGTAGCCCCCAGGATGTTGATAGTGGGGGGGAAGGGGGATTCAGTGACGGTAACACCATTGAACGTCAAGGGGGGGATGGTTAGATTCTCTCTTGTTGGAGACGGTAACCTCCAGGATGTTGATAGTGGGGGGGAAGGGGGATTCAGTGACGGTAACGCCATTGAACGTCAAGGGGGCGATGGTTAGATTCTCTCTCTTGTTGGAGACGGTAACCCCCAAGATGTTGATAGTGGGGGGGAAGAGGGATTCAGTGACGGTAACGCCATTGAACGTCAAGGGGGCGATGGTTAGATTCTCTCTTGTTGGAGACGGTAACCCCCAGGATGTTGATAGTGGGGGGGAAGGGGGATTCAGTGACGGTAACACCATTGAACGTCAAGGGGGCGATGGTTAGATTCTCTCTTGTTGGAGACGGTAACCCCCAGGATGTTGATAGTGGGGGGAAGGGGGATTCAGTGACGGTAACACCATTGAACATCAAGGGGGCGATGATTAGATTCTCTCTTGTTGGAGACGGTAACCCCCAGGATGTTGATAGTGGGGGGGAAGGGGGACTCAGTGACGGTCACGCCATTGAACATCAAGGGGGAGATGGTTAGATTCTCTCTTGTTGGAGACGGTAACCCCCAGGATGTTAATAGTGGGGGGGGGAAGGGGGATTCAGTGACGGTAACGCCATTGAATGTCAAGGGGCGATGGTTAGATTCTCTCTTGTTGGAGACGGTAACCCCCAGGATGTTGATAGTGGGGGGGGGGGGAAGGGGGATTCAGTGACGGTAACACCATTGAACGTCAAGGGGGGCGATGGTTAGATTCTCTCTTGTTGGAGACGGTAACCCCCAGGATGTTGATAGTTGGGGGGGGGGGGGAAGGGGGATTCAGTGACGGTAACACCATTGAACGTCAAGGGGGCAATGGTTAGATTCTCTCTTGTTGGAGACGGTAACCCCCAGGATGTTGATAGTGGGGGGGAAGGGGGATTCAGTGACGGTAACACCATTGAACGTCAAGGGGGCGATGGTTAGATTCTCTCTTGTTGGAGACGGTAACCCCCAGGATGTTGGTAGTGGGGGGAAGGGGGATTCAGTGACGCTAACGCCATTGAACGTCAAGAGGGCGATGGTTAGATTCTCTCTTGTTGGAGACGGTAACCCCCAGGATGTTGATAGTGGGGGGGGGGGGGCAAGGGGGATTCAGTGACGGTAACACCATTGAACGTCAAGGGGGCGATGGTTAGATTCTCTCTTGTTGGAGACGGTAACCCCCAGGATGTTGATAGTGGGGGGGAAGGGGGATTCAGTGACGGTAACGCCATTGAACGTCAAGGGGGCGATGGTTAGATTCTCTCTTGTTGGAGACGGTAACCCCCAGGATGTTGATAATGGGGCGGAAGGGGGATTCAGTGACGGTAACGCCATTGAACGTCAAGGGGGCGATGGTTAGATTCTCTCTTGTTGGAGACGGTAACCCCCAGGATGTTGATAGTGGGGGGGGGAAGGGGGATTCAGTGACGGTAACACCATTGAACGTCAATGGGGGCGATGGTTAGATTCTCTCTTGTTGGAGACGGTAACCCCCAGGATGTTGATAGTGGGGGGAAGGGGGATTCAGTGACGGTAACGCCATTGAACGTCAAGGGGGCGATGGTTAGATTCTCTCTTGTTGGAGACGGTAACCCCCAGGATGTTGATAGTGGGGGGGAAGGGGGATTCAGTGACGGTAACACCATTGAACGTCAAGGGGGGCGATGGTTAGATTCTCTCTTGTTGGAGACGGTAACCCCCAGGATGTTGATAGTGGGGGGGAAGGGGGATTCAGTGACGGTAACACCATTGAACGTCAAGGGGGGCGATGGTTAGATTCTCTCTTGTTGGAGACGGTAACCCCCAGGATGTTGATAGTGGGGGGGCGGGGGGGAAGGGGGATTCAGTGACGGTAACACCATTGAACGTCAAGGGGGGCGATGGTTAGATTCTCTCTTGTTGGAGACGGTAACCCCCAGGATGTTGATAGTGGGGGGGGGGGGAAGGGGGATTCAGTGACGGTAACGCCATTGAACGTCAAGGGGGCGATGGTTAGATTCTCTCTTGTTGGAGACGGTAACCCCCAGGATGTTGATAGTGGGGGGGGGGAAGGGGGATTCAGTGACGGTAACGCCATTGAACGTCAAGGGGGCGATGGTTAGATTCTCTCTTGTTGGAGACAGTAACCCCCAGGATGTTGATAGTGGGGGGGAAGGGGGATTCAGTGACGGTAACGCCATTGAACGTCAAGGGGGTGATGGTTAGATTCTCTCTTGTTGGAGACAGTAACCCCCAGGATGTTGATAGTGGGGGGGAAGGGGGATTCAGTGACGGTAACACCATTGAACGTCAAGGGGGCGATGGTTAGATTCTCTCTTGTTGGAGACGGTAACCCCCAGGATGTTGATAGTGGGGGGAAGGGGGATTCAGTGACGGTAACGCCATTGAACGTCAAGGGGGCGATGGTTAGATTCTCCCTTGTTGGAGACGGTAACCCCCAGGATGTTGATAGTGGGGGGGGGGAAGGGGGATTCAGTGACGGTAACGCCATTGAACTTCAAGGGGGCGATGGTTAGATTCTCTCTTGTTGGAGGCGGTAACCCCCAGGATGTTGATAGTGGAGGGGAAGGGGGATTCAGTGACGGTAACACCATTGAACGTCAAGGGGGGCGATGGTTAGATTCTCTCTTGTTGGAGACGGTAACCCCCAGGATGTTGATAGTGGGGCGGAAGGGGGATTCAGTGACGGTAACACCATTGAACGTCAAGGGCGGCGATGGTTAGATTCTCTCTTGTTGGAGACGGTAACCCCCAGGATGTTGATAGTGGGGGGGGGGGGAAGGGGGATTCAGTGACGGTAACGCCATTGAACGTCAAGGGGGCGATGGTTAGATTCTCTCTTGTTGGAGACGGTAACCCCCAGGATGTTGATAGTGGGGAGAAAGGGGGATTCAGTGACGGTAACGCCATTGAATGTCAAGGGGGCGATGGTTAGATTCTCTCTTGTTGGAGACAGTAACCCCCAGGATGTTGATAGTTGGGGGGGAAGGGGGATTCAGTGACGGTAACACCATTGAACGTCAAGGGGGCGATGGTTAGATTCTCCCTTGTTGGAGATGGTAACCCCCAGGATGTTGATAGTGGATGGGGGGAAGGGGGATTCCGTGACGGTAACACCATTGAACGTCAAGGGGGCGATGGTTAGATTCTCTCTTGTTGGAGACGGTAACCCCCAGGATGTTGATCGTGGGGGGGAAGGGGGATTCAGTGACGGTAACGCCATTGAACGTCAAGGGGGCGATGGTTAGATTCTCTCTTGTTGGAGACGGTAACCCCCAGGATGTTGATAGTGGGGGGGAAGGGGGATTCAGTGACGGTAACACCATTGAACGTCAAGGGGGGCGATGGTTAGATTCTCTCTTGTTGGAGACGGTAACCCCCAGGATGTTGATAGTGGGGGGGAATGGGGATTCAGTGACGGTAACGCCATTGAACGTCAAGGGGGCGATGGTTAGATTCTCTCTTGTTGGAGACGGTAACCCCCAGGATGTTGATAGTGGGGGGGAAGGGGGATTCAGTGACGGTAACACCATTGAACGTCAAGGGGGGCGATGGTTAGATTCTCTCTTGTTGGAGACGGTAACCCCCAGGATGTTGATAGTGGGGGGGAAGGGGGATTCAGTGACGGTAACACCATTGAACGTCAAGGGGCGCGATGGTTAGATTCTCTCTTGTTGGAGACGGTAACCCCCAGGATGTTGATAGTGGGGGGGCGGGGGGGAAGGGGGATTCAGTGACGATAACGCCATTGAACGTCAAGGGGGCGATGGTTAGATTCTCTCTTGTTGGAGACGGTAACCCCCAGGATGTTGATAGTGGGGGGGAAGGGGGATTCAGTGACGGTAACGCCATTGAACGTCAAGGGGGCGATGGTTAGATTCTCTCTTGTTGGAGACAGTAACCCCCAGGATGTTGATAGTGGGGCGGAAGGGGGATTCAGTGACGGTAACGCCATTGAACGTCAAGGGGGCGATGGTTAGATTCTCTCTTGTTGGAGACGGTAACCCCCAGGATGTTGATAGTGGGGGGGGGGAAGGGGGATTCAGTGACGGTAACGCCATTGAACGTCAAGGGGGCGATGGTTAGATTCTCTCTTGTTGGAGACAGTAACCCCCAGGATGTTGATAGTGGGGGGGAAGGGGGATTCAGTGACGGTAACGCCATTGAACGTCAAGGGGGTGATGGTTAGATTCTCTCTTGTTGGAGACAGTAACCCCCAGGATGTTGATAGTGGGGGGGAAGGGGGATTCAGTGACGGTAACACCATTGAACGTCAAGGGGGCGATGGTTAGATTCTCTCTTGTTGGAGACGGTAACCCCCAGGATGTTGATAGTGGAGGGGAAGGGGGGATTCAGTGACGGTAACACCATTGAACGTCAAGGGGGGCGATGGTTAGATTCTCTCTTGTTGGAGACGGTAACCCCCAGGATGTTGATAGTGGGGCGGAAGGGGGATTCAGTGACGGTAACACCATTGAACGTCAAGGGGGGCGATGGTTAGATTCTCTCTTGTTGGAGACGGTAACCCCCAGGATGTTGATAGTGGGGGGGAAGGGGGATTCAGTGACGGTAACGCCATTGAACGTCAAGGGGGCGATGGTTAGATTCTCTCTTGTTGGAGGCGGTAACCCCCAGGATGTTGATAGTGGAGGGGAAGGGGGATTCAGTGACGGTAACACCATTGAACGTCAAGGGGGGCGATGGTTAGATTCTCTCTTGTTGGAGACGGTAACCCCCAGGATGTTGATAGTGGGGCGGAAGGGGGATTCAGTGACGGTAACACCATTGAACGTCAAGGGGGGCGATGGTTAGATTCTCTCTTGTTGGAGACGGTAACCCCCAGGATGTTGATAGTGGGGGGGGGGGAAGGGGGATTCAGTGACGGTAACGCCATTGAACGTCAAGGGGACGATGGTTAGATTCTCTCTTGTTGGAGACGGTAACCCCCAGGATGTTGATAGTGGGGAGAAAGGGGGATTCAGTGACGGTAACGCCATTGAATGTCAAGGGGGCGATGGTTAGATTCTCTCTTGTTGGAGACGGTAACCCCCAGGATGTTGATAGTTGGGGGGGAAGGGGGATTCAGTGACGGTAACACCATTGAACGTCAAGGGGGCGATGGTTAGATTCTCCCTTGTTGGAGATGGTAACCCCCAGGATGTTGATAGTGGATGGGGGGAAGGGGGATTCCGTGACGGTAACACCATTGAACGTCAAGGGGGCGATGGTTAGATTCTCTCTTGTTGGAGACGGTAACCCCCAGGATGTTGATAGTGGGGGGGAAGGGGGATTCAGTGACGGTAACGCCATTGAACGTCAAGGGGGCGATGGTTAGATTCTCTCTTGTTGGAGACGGTAACCCCCAGGATGTTGATAGTGGGGGGGGGGGGGAAGGGGGATTCAGTGACGGTAACGCCATTGAACGTCAAGGGGGCGATGGTTAGATTCTCTCTTGTTGGAGACGGTAACCCCCAGGATGTTGATAGTGGGGGGAAGGGGGATTCAGTGACGGTAACACCATTGAACGTCAAGAGGGCGATGGTTAGATTCTCTCTTGTTGGAGACAGTAACCCCCAGGATGTTGATAGTGGGGGGGGGGGAAGGGGGATTCAGTGACGGTAACGCCATTGAACGTCAAGGGGGCGATGGTTAGATTCTCTCTTGTTGGAGACGGTAACCCCCAGGATGTTGATAGTGGGGAGAAAGGGGGATTCAGTGACGGTAACGCCATTGAATGTCAAGGGGGCGATGGTTAGATTCTCTCTTGTTGGAGACGGTAACCCCCAGGATGTTGATAGTTGGGGGGAAGGGGGATTCAGTGACGGTAACACCATTGAACGTCAAGGGGGCGATGGTTAGATTCTCCCTTGATGGAGATGGTAACCCCCAGGATGTTGATAGTGGATGGGGGGAAGGGGGATTCCGTGACGGTAACACCATTGAACGTCAAGGGGGCGATGGTTAGATTCTCTCTTGTTGGAGACGGTAACCCCCAGGATGTTGATAGTGGGGGGGAAGGGGGATTCAGTGACGGTAACGCCATTGAACGTCAAGGGGGCGATGGTTAGATTCTCTCTTGTTGGAGACGGTAACCCCCAGGATGTTGATAGTGGGGGGGGGGGGGAAGGGGGATTCAGTGACGGTAACGCCATTGAACGTCAAGGGGGCGATGGTTAGATTCTCTCTTGTTGGAGACGGTAACCCCCAGGATGTTGATAGTGGGGGGAAGGGGGATTCAGTGACGGTAACACCATTGAACGTCAAGAGGGCGATGGTTAGATTCTCTCTTGTTGGAGACAGTAACCCCCAGGATGTTGATAGTGGGGGGGGGGGAAGGGGGATTCAGTGACGGTAACGCCATTGAACGTCAAGGGGGCGATGGTTAGATTCTCTCTTGTTGGAGACGGTAACCCCCAGGATATTGATAGTGGGGGGGGGGGAAGGGGGATTCAGTGACGGTAACGCCATTGAACGTCAAGGGGGCGATGGTTAGATTCTCTCTTGTTGGAGACGGTAACCCCCAGGATGTGGATAGTGGGGGGGAAGGGGGATTCAGTGACGGTAACGCCATTGAACGTCAAGGGGGCGATGGTTAGATTCTCTCTCTCTCTCTCACTGGGTGGTGGGCACTCCCTGGCATTTGCGCGTCCCGAATTCGCTCTCGCTCCCCCCCCCCCCCTCCCGGCAGGAATTCGTGTCGGACTACAACCGGAGCCGGGCGTATTGGATCGGGATCAAGGACAATCCATTGGAGGCAGCGTGGACCTGGGTGGACGGGACTGTCGTGCACGAGAATCTCATGTGAGTCCGGCCCTGGGGGTGGGGGGGGCGTGACGGAGTGGAGTCGGGCGCGGGGCCAGGCTCCCCCTAGGTTCGAGTGGATCCTCCCTCACCCCCCTCCCCAGCTCGCCTTCAGAACCGGATCCTTTGGAGAATGTGGTTTGGACACCCCCCGCCCCCCCCCTCCCACAGTGTCCTCCCTCAGGCTGTGCACCTGTCTCTCTCTCGGTGTCTCTCTCTGTCTCTCTCTCTCTCTCTCTCTCTCTCTGTCTCTCTCTCTCTCTGTCTCTCTCTCTGTCTCTCTCTGTCTCTCTCTCTCTCTCTGTCTCTCTCTCTCTGTCTCTCTCTCGGTGTCTCTCTCTGTCTCTCTCTCTCTCTCTCTCTGTCTCTCTCTCTCTGTCTCTCTCTGTCTCTCTCTCTGTCTCTCTCTGTCTCTCTCTCTCTCTCTCTCTGTCT
>NW_028270341.1:122500-130701 GCF_037043375.1 Chiloscyllium plagiosum | reverse complement strand
ACCAGTGACACTTAGAATTTTATTCAGTCAGTACAAATCAGTAACCAACGACACTTAGAATTTTTTCCAGTCAGTACAAATCAGTAACCAGTGACACTTAGAAATTTTTCGAGGCAGTACAAATCAGTAACCAACGACACTTAGAATTTTTTTGAGGCAGTACAAATCAGTAACCAGTGACACTTAGAATTTTTTTGAGTCAGTACAAATCAGTAACCAGTGACACTTAGAATTTTTTCCAGTCAGTACAAATCAGTAACCAACGACACTTAGAATTTTTTCCAGTCAGTACAAATCAGTAACCAGTGACACTTAGAATTTTTTCGAGGCAGTACAAATCAGTAACCAGTGACACTTAGAATTTTTTAGGCTCAGTACAAATCAGTAACCAACGACACTTAGAATTTTTTAGAGTCAGTACAAATCAGTAACCAGTGACACTTAGAATTTTTTTGATGCAGTACAAATCAGTAACCAACGACACTTAGAATTTTTTTGATGCAGTACAAATCAGTAACCAAGGACACTTAGAATTTTTTAGAGTCAGTACAAATCAGTAACCAGTGACACTTAGAATTTTTTTGAGGCAGTACAAATCAGTAACCAGTGACACTTAGAATTTTTTCCAGTCAGTACAAATCAGTAACCAACGACACTTAGAATTTTTTTGAGTCAGTACAAATCAGTAACCAGTGACACTTAGAATTTTTTAGGCTCAGTACAAATCAGTAACCAGTGACACTTAGAATTTTTTAGGCTCAGTACAAATCAGTAACCAACGACACTTAGAATTTTTTTGAGTGTGTAGAAGTCAGTAACCAAGTGCATTTTTGAATTGGTTACTGACTTCTCCTTTCGAGTTGCGGCTGTGGTTGGCTTCAATTAGTCGTGGGGGCTTAATTATCGCCCAGGGGAGCATGCCCCGGTAGTGTGGCCGGGGACGGAGTGCCTTTTGAAGGGGGTGTTTCTGAATTTGGATCCTTTTTGAGTAGCATTGTCGGATGGGTGTGATTTTGAAGGGTGTGTTGGCCGGCGGTGGGGCCAGGCTTAGGGTGAGTGTCCCGCCTTCGGGAGCGGACCGGCCCCCGCGTTCAGGGTGAATTTCGTGCATTTCCAACGTCGGCAAGTGGTCCAGACTGTGATGGGACCGAACTTGACTGCTCATACCGACTTTGAGCGCTCGGGGGCGGCTAGCCCAGCCGGATTTGACCCGGTGGTTCAGCCGAAGGTCTCGACTTTGAGAGCGGACCGGCCCCCGCGTTCGGGCCGATTTTCGTGCATTTCCCAAGTCGGCAAGTGGTCCAAACTGTGATGGGAGCGAACCTGACTGCTCATACCGACTTTGAGTGCTCGAGGCCGGCTAGCCCGGCCGGATTTGACCCGGTGGTTCAGCCGAAGGTCTCGACTTTGAGAGCGGACCGGCCCCCGCGTTGGGGCCGATTTTCGTGCATTTCCCAAGTCGGCAAGTGGTCCAAACTGTGATGGGAGCGAACCTGACTGCTCATACCGACTTTGAGTGCTCGAGGCCGGCTAGCCCGGCCGGATTTGACCCGGTGGTTACAAATCAGTAACCAACGACACTTAGAATTTTTTAGAGTCAGTACAAATCAGTAACCAGTGACACTTAGAATTTTTTAGGCTCAGTACAAATCAGTAACCAGTGACACTTAGACTTTTTTTAGGGTCCAAACTGTGATGGGAGCGAACTTGACTGCTCATACCGACTTTGAGTGCTCGAGGCCGGCTAGCCCGGCCGGATTTGACCCGGTGGTTACAAATCAGTAACCAGTGACACTTAGAATTTTGTTCAGTCAGTACAAATCAGTAACCAGTGACACTTAGAATTTTTTTGATGCAGTACAAATCAGTAACCAACGACACTTAGAATTTTTTCCAGTCAGTACAAATCAGTAACCAGTGACACTTAGAATTTTTTTGAGTCAGTACAAATCAGTAACCAGTGACACTTAGATTTTTTTTGAGGCAGTACAAATCAGTAACCAGTGACACTTAGAATTTTTTCCAGTCAGTACAAATCAGTAACCAACGACACTTAGAATTTTTTAGAGTCAGTACAAATCAGTAACCAGTGACACTTAGAATTTTTTAGGCTCAGTACAAATCAGTAACCAGTGACACTTAGATTTTTTAGGGTCCAGACTGTGATGGGAGCGAACTTGACTGCTCATACCGACTTTGAGTGCTCGAGGCCGGCTAGCCCGGCCGGATTTGACCCGGTGGTTACAAATCAGTAAA
The DNA here is from genome assembly GCF_037043375.1 of Chiloscyllium plagiosum. NCBI lineage: Eukaryota > Metazoa > Chordata > Chondrichthyes > Orectolobiformes > Hemiscylliidae > Chiloscyllium > Chiloscyllium plagiosum. The sequence goes on along the minus strand of NW_028270341.1, from coordinate 128,445 downwards.
CAACGTCACTTAGAATTTATTTCAGTCAGTACAAATCAGTAACCATCGACACTTAGAATTTTATTCAGTCAGTACAAATCAGTAACCAGTGACACTTAGAATTTTTTAGGATCCAAACTGTGATGGGAGCGAACTTGACTGCTCATACCGGTTTTGCGTGCTCGGGGCCGGCTAGCCCAGCCGGATTTGACCCGGTGGTTCAGCCGAAGGTCTCGACTTTGAGAGCGGACCGGCCCCCGCGTTCGGGCCGATTTTCGTGCATTTCCCAAGTCGGCAAGTGGTCCAAACTGTGATGGGAGCGAACTTGACTGCTCATACCGACTTTGAGTGCTCGAGGCCGGCTAGCCCGGCCGGATTTGACCCGGTGGTTACAAATCAGTAAACAACGTCACTTAGAATTTATTTCAGTCAGTACAAATCAGTAACCATCGACACTTAGAATTTTTTTGAGTCAGTACAAATCAGTAACCAGTGACACTTAGAATTTTTTAGGGTCCAGACTGTGATGGGAGCGAACTTGACTGCTCATACCGACTTTGAGTGCTCGAGGCCGGCTAGCCCGGCCGGATTTGACCCGGTGGTTACAAATCAGTAACCAACGACACTTAGAATTTTATTCAGTCAGTACAAATCAGTCACCAGTGACACTTAGACTTTTTTAGGGTCCAGACTGTGATGGGAGCGAACTTGACTGCTCGTGCCGACTTTGAGTGCTCGAGGCCGGCTAGCCCAGCCGGATTTGACCCGGTGGTTCTGCCGAAGGTCTCGCCTTCGAGAGCGGACCCTGCCACCGTGTTCAGGCCGAGTTTCATGCATTTCCAACGTTGGGAAATCAGTAACCAGAAAAACTTAGAAAAAATGCCCAAAAAGAAGAAACCAGTAACCAGAAAAACTTAGAAAAATGCCCGAAAACGAGAAATGAGTAACCAGAAAAACTTAGAAAAATGCCCGAAAATGAGAAATGAGTAACCAGAAAAACTTAGAAAAATGCCCGAAAATGAGAAATGAGTAACCAGAAAAACTTAGAAAAATGCCCAAAAAGAAGAAATCAGTAACTAGAAAAACTTAGAAAAATGCCCAAAAATAAGAAATGAGTAACCAGAAAAACTTAGAAAAATGCCCAAAAAGAAGAAATCAGTAACTAGAAAAACTTAGAAAAATGCCCGAAAATGAGAAATGAGTAACCAGAAAAACTTAGAAAAATGCCCAAAAAGAAGAAATGAGTAACCAGAAAAACTTAGAAAAATGCCGAAAAAGAAGAAATGAGTAACCAGAAAAACTTAGAAAAATGCCCAAAAAGAAGAAATCAGTAACTAGAAAAACTTAGAAAAATGCCCGAAAATGAGAAATGAGTAACCAGAAAAACTTAGAAAAATGCCCAAAAAGAAGAAATGAGTAACTAGAAAAACTTAGAAAAATGCCCAAAAAGAAGAAATCAGTAACTAGAAAAACTTAGAAAAATGCCCGAAAATGAGAAATGAGTAACCAGAAAAACTTAGAAAAATGCCCAAAAAGAAGAAATGAGTAACCAGAAAAACTTAGAAAAATGCCCAAAAAGAAGAAATGAGTAACCAGAAAAACTTAGAAAAATGCCCAAAAAGAAGAAATCAGTAACTAGAAAAACTTAGAAAAATGCCCGAAAATGAGAAATGAGTAACCAGAAAAACTTAGAAAAATGCCCAAAAAGAAGAAGTGAGTAACCAGAAAAACTTAGAAAAATGCCCAAAAAGAAGAAATGAGTAACCAGAAAAACTTAGAAAAATGCCCAAAAAGAAGAAATCAGTAACTAGAAAAACTTAGAAAAATGCCCGAAAATGAGAAATGAGTAACCAGAAAAACTTAGAAAAATGCCCAAAAAGAAGAAATGAGTAACCAGAAAAACTTAGAAAAATGCCCAAAAAGAAGAAATCAGTAACTAGAAAAACTTAGAAAAATGCCCGAAAATGAGAAATGAGTAACCAGAAAAACTTAGAAAAATGATCAAAAATAATAAATCAGTAACCAGAAAAACTTAGGAAAAAACACTTAGAAAATTTTTCAGCAAAGTGTGAAAAATATTCTAAGTGTCAGCGGAGGAAAGTGCCGAAGCATCGGGAAAGATTCACAAACTCGCGCCGAACATGTGTTCCGAAGTGCCGCAGGAACTGTGTGAATTGAGCCCGGCAAATGGCCAACTGTCATTTTGTGTCTGCAGCCCGAAAACTTTAACTTTGTCTGTCGCGGAAGTCCCGAGCGGGAAAAATCCAAACGGTTTTGCGGGGATCGAGTTCCAGAGCGATGCAGTCAAATTTGAAATTCAGACCCATTCAGTGCCACTTGCATTTGTTACACAGTGAGGTTGGCGGGGTACCCGGAGATTTCTGGGAACACGATTTTTAGAACAAAATGGCGGCGCGGGACCTTTTTGAAAGGCATCCGAAAAACGGTTCCACGGGCATAGCACTCTAATGGCGGGTATGAGTGCATGCTGGAGAGCTCTTGGAAGTCGAATTTTTGACACTTTGTCAATTTTTTGACAGAATTGCCAAACTCTCCCTGTCTGTTCTAAGAGTCGGTCAGAGACCTGTGTGGAGGTCTCTTGACACGATTGGAGGGCGGGCAATCCCCACGTTGACTCCGGCCGTCCCTCCACAGGCGCTCGTGTCCAAAATGAAGGCGAGAGACGCGAGTGGCCTGGTTCCCTTGGGTGCTGCCAGGAAGGATGCGGGCTGACCCTTGCCTGAGCACTCCCTAAAGCCTCTTACGAGTCGAGGGCCGGCCTCGGGCGCCGCACGACCGGCTCTGGGAGTGGGTGGCCGCTATTGTGAATAGGCTGGTCCTTCCCGCTGCCACCCGGCCAAGTGCGACGGCTCTGCCGCCCTGCGGTGCTCGTCACCCAGGTTTGGGGAACTCGGTCAGAGGCTGTGGCGGGGGGTCTCTTGACACGATTGGAGGACGGGCCATCCCCACGTTGACTCCGGCCGTCCCTCCACAGGCGCTCGTGTCCAAAATGAAGGCGAGAGACGCGAGTGGCCTGGTTCCCTTGGGTGCTGCCAGGAAGGGTGCGGGCTGACCCTTGCCTGAGCACTCCGTAAAGCCTCTTACGAGTCGAGGGCCGGCCTCGGGCGCCGCACGACCGGCTCTGGGAGTGGGTGGCCGCTATTGTGAATAGGCTGGTCCTTCCTGCTGCCATCCGGCCAAGTGCGACGGCTCTGCCGCCCTGCGCTGCTCGTCACCCAGGTTTGGGGAACTCGGTCAGAGGCCGTGGCGGGGGGTCTCTTGACACGATTGGAGGACGGGCCATCCCCACGTTGACTCCGGCCGTCCCTCCACAGGTGCTCGTGTCCAAAATGAAGGCGAGAGACGCGAGTGGCCTGGATCCCTTGGGTGCCGCCAGGAAGGGTGTGGGCTGACCCTTGCCTGAGCACACGTTAAAGCCTCTTACGAGTCGAGGGCCGGCCTCGGGCGCCGAACGACCGGCTCTGGGAGTGGGTGGCCGCTATTGTGAATAGGCTGGTCCTTCCTGCTGCCATCCGGCCAAGTGCGACGGCTCTGCCGCCCTGCGCTGCTCGTCACCCAGGTTTGGGGAACTCGGTCAGAGGCCGGTGCGGGGGGTCTCTTGACACGATTGGAGGACGGGCCATCCCCACGTTGACTCCGGCCGTCCCTCCACAGGCGCTCGTGTCCAAAATGAAGGCGAGAGACGCGAGTGGCCTGGATCCCTAGGGTGCCGCCAGGAAGGGTGTGGGCTGACCCTTGCCTGAGCACACGTTAAAGCCCCTTACGAGTCGAGGCACGGCCTCGGGCGCCGCACGACCGGCTCTGGGAGTGGGTGGCCGCTATTGTGTATAGGCTGGTCCTTCCCGCTGCCATCCGGCCAAGTGCGACGGCGCTGCCGCCCTGCGGTGCTCGTCACCCAGGTTTGGGGAACTCGGTCAGAGGCCGGTGCGGGGGTCTCTTGACACGATTGGAGGACGGGCCACCCCCACGTTGACTCCGGCCGTCCGTCCACAGGCGCTCGTGTCCAAAATGAAGGCGAGAGACGCGAGTGGCCTGGATCCCTTGGGTGCCGCCAGGAAGGGTGTAGGCTGGCCCTTGCCTGAGCACACTGTAAAGCCTCTTACGAGTCGAGGGTCGGCCTCGGGCGCCGCACGACCGGCTCTGGGAGTGGGTGGCCGCTATTGTGAATAGGCTGGTCCTTCCCGCTGCCATCCGGCCAAGTGCGACGGCTCTGCCGCCCTGCGCTGCTCGTCACCCAGGTTTGGGGAACTCGGTCAGAGGCCGGTGCGGGGGGTCTCTTGACACGATTGGAGGACGGGCCATCCCCACGTTGACTCCGGCCGTCCGTCCACAGGCGCTCGTGTCCAAAACGAAGGCGAGAGACGCGAGTGGCCTGGATCCCTTGGGTGCCGCCAGGAAGGGTGTGGGCTGACCCTTGCCTGAGCACACGTTAAAGCCTCTTACGAGTCGAGGGTCGGCCTCGGGTGCCGCACGACCGGCTCTGGGAGTGGGTGGCCGCTATTGTGAATAGGCTGGTCCTTCCCGCTGCCACCCGGCCAAGTGCGACGGCTCTGCCGCCCTGCGGTGCTCGTCACCCAGGTTTGTGCAAGTCGGTCAGAGGCCGAAGGCGGAGGTCTCTTGACACGATTGGAGGACGGGCCATCCCCACGTTGAATCCGGACGTCCCTCCACAGGCGCTCGTGTCGAAAATGAAAGGCGAGAGAGACGTGAGTGGCCTTGGTTCCCTTTGGGTGTTGCCAGGAAGGATGCGGGCTGACCCTTGCCTGAGCACACCCAGGTTTTTGCAACTCGGTCAGAGGCCGGGGCAGAGGTCTCTTGAAACGACTGGAGGGCGGGCAATCCCCACGTTGAATCCGGCCGTCCCTCCACAGGCGCTCGTGCCGAAATTGAAGGCGAGAGAGGCGAGTGGCCTTGCTTCCCTTGTGTGTTGCCAGGAAGGATGTGGTCTGACCCTTGCCTGAGCACACCAAGGTTTGTGCAACTCAGTCAGAGGCCGGGGGCAGAGGTCTCTTGAAACGACTGGAGGGCGGGCAATCCCCACGTTGAATCCGGCCGTCCCTCCACAGGCGCTCGTGCCGAAATTGAAGGCGAGAGAGGCGAGTGGCCTTGCTTCCCTTGTGTGTTGCCAGGAAGGATGTGGTCTGACCCTTGCCTGAGCACACCAAGGTTTGTGCAACTCAGTCAGAGGCCGGGGGCAGAGGTCTCTTGAAACGACTGGAGGGCGGGCAATCCCCACGTTGTATCCGGCCGTCCCTCCACAGGCGCTCGTGTCGAAAATGAAAGGCGAGAGACGCGAGTGGCCTTGGTTCCCTTGGGTGTTGCCAGGAAGGATGTGGTCTGACCCTTGCCTGAGCACACCAAGGTTTGTGCAACTCAGTCAGAGGCCGGGGCAGAGGTCTCTTGGAACGATTGGAGGGCGGGCAATCCCCACGTTGTATCCGGCCGTCCCTCCACAGGCGCTCGTGTCGAAAATGAAAGGCGAGAGACGCGAGTGGCCTTGCTTGCCTTGGGTGTTGCCAGGAAGGATGAGGGCTGCCCCTTGCCTGAGCACACCAAGGTTTGTGCAACTCCGTTCAGAGGCCGGGGCAGAGGTCTCTTGAAACGACTGGAGGGCGGGCAATCCCCACGTTGAATCCGGCCGTCCCTCCACAGGCGCTCGTGTCCAAAATGAAAGGCGAGAGACGCGAGTGGCCTTGGTTCCCTTTGGGTGTTGCCAGGAAGGATGTGGTCTGACCCTTGCCTGAGCACACCAAGGTTTGTGCAACTCAGTCAGAGGCCGGGGCAGAGGTCTCTTGGAACGATTGGAGGGCGGGCAATCCCCACGTTGAATCCGGCCGTCCCTCCACAGGCGCTCGTGTCGAAAATGAAAGGCGAGAGACGCGAGTGGCCTTGCTTGCCTTGGGTGTTGCCAGGAAGGATGTGGTCTGACCCTTGCCTGAGCACAC
>NW_028270341.1:90000-105000 GCF_037043375.1 Chiloscyllium plagiosum | reverse complement strand
CTGCTCATACCGACTTTGAGTGCTCGAGGCCGGCTAGCCCAGCCGGATTTGACCCGGTGGTTACAAATCAGTAACCAGTGACACTTAGAATTTTTTCGAGGCAGTACAAATCAGTAACCAGTGACACTTAGAATTTTTTAGGCTCAGTACAAATCAGTAACCAACGACACTTAGAATTTTTTTGAGTCAGTACAAATCAGTAACCAGTGACACTTAGAATTTTTTTGATGCAGTACAAATCAGTAACCAACGACACTTAGAATTTTTTCCAGTCAGTACAAATCAGTAACCAGTGACACTTAGAATTTTTTTGAGTCAGTACAAATCAGTAACCAGTGACACTTAGATTTTTTAGGGTCCAAACTGTGATGGGAGCGAACTTGACTGCTCATACCGACTTTGAGTGCTCGAGGCCGGCTAGCCCGGCCGGATTTGACCCGGTGGTTACAAATCAGTAACCAGTGACACTTAGAATTTTTTCGAGGCAGTACAAATCAGTAACCAGTGACACTTAGAATTTTTTAGGCTCAGTACAAATCAGTAACCAACGACACTTAGAATTTTTTTGAGTCAGTACAAATCAGTAACCAACGACACTTAGAATTTTTTCCAGTCAGTACAAATCAGTAACCAGTGACACTTAGAATTTTTTCGAGGCAGTACAAATCAGTAACCAGTGACACTTAGAATTTTTTAGGCTCAGTACAAATCAGTAACCAACGACACTTAGAATTTTTTAGAGTCAGTACAAATCAGTAACCAGTGACACTTAGAATTTTTTTGATGCAGTACAAATCAGTAACCAACGACACTTAGAATTTTTTTGATGCAGTACAAATCAGTAACCAAGGACACTTAGAATTTTTTAGAGTCAGTACAAATCAGTAACCAGTGACACTTAGAATTTTTTTGAGGCAGTACAAATCAGTAACCAGTGACACTTAGAATTTTTTCCAGTCAGTACAAATCAGTAACCAACGACACTTAGAATTTTTTTGAGTCAGTACAAATCAGTAACCAGTGACACTTAGAATTTTTTAGGCTCAGTACAAATCAGTAACCAGTGACACTTAGAATTTTTTAGGCTCAGTACAAATCAGTAACCAACGACACTTAGAATTTTTTTGAGTCAGTACAAATCAGTAACCAGTGACACTTAGAATTTTTTTGAGGCAGTACAAATCAGTAACCAGTGACACTTAGAATTTTATTCAGTCAGTACAAATCAGTAACCAACGACACTTAGAATTTTTTCCAGTCAGTACAAATCAGTAACCAGTGACACTTAGAAATTTTTCGAGGCAGTACAAATCAGTAACCAACGACACTTAGAATTTTTTTGAGGCAGTACAAATCAGTAACCAGTGACACTTAGAATTTTTTTGAGTCAGTACAAATCAGTAACCAGTGACACTTAGAATTTTTTCCAGTCAGTACAAATCAGTAACCAACGACACTTAGAATTTTTTCCAGTCAGTACAAATCAGTAACCAGTGACACTTAGAATTTTTTCGAGGCAGTACAAATCAGTAACCAGTGACACTTAGAATTTTTTAGGCTCAGTACAAATCAGTAACCAACGACACTTAGAATTTTTTAGAGTCAGTACAAATCAGTAACCAGTGACACTTAGAATTTTTTTGATGCAGTACAAATCAGTAACCAACGACACTTAGAATTTTTTTGATGCAGTACAAATCAGTAACCAAGGACACTTAGAATTTTTTAGAGTCAGTACAAATCAGTAACCAGTGACACTTAGAATTTTTTTGAGGCAGTACAAATCAGTAACCAGTGACACTTAGAATTTTTTCCAGTCAGTACAAATCAGTAACCAACGACACTTAGAATTTTTTTGAGTCAGTACAAATCAGTAACCAGTGACACTTAGAATTTTTTAGGCTCAGTACAAATCAGTAACCAGTGACACTTAGAATTTTTTAGGCTCAGTACAAATCAGTAACCAACGACACTTAGAATTTTTTTGAGTGTGTAGAAGTCAGTAACCAAGTGCATTTTTGAATTGGTTACTGACTTCTCCTTTCGAGTTGCGGCTGTGGTTGGCTTCAATTAGTCGTGGGGGCTTAATTATCGCCCAGGGGAGCATGCCCCGGTAGTGTGGCCGGGGACGGAGTGCCTTTTGAAGGGGGTGTTTCTGAATTTGGATCCTTTTTGAGTAGCATTGTCGGATGGGTGTGATTTTGAAGGGTGTGTTGGCCGGCGGTGGGGCCAGGCTTAGGGTGAGTGTCCCGCCTTCGGGAGCGGACCGGCCCCCGCGTTCAGGGTGAATTTCGTGCATTTCCAACGTCGGCAAGTGGTCCAGACTGTGATGGGACCGAACTTGACTGCTCATACCGACTTTGAGCGCTCGGGGGCGGCTAGCCCAGCCGGATTTGACCCGGTGGTTCAGCCGAAGGTCTCGACTTTGAGAGCGGACCGGCCCCCGCGTTCGGGCCGATTTTCGTGCATTTCCCAAGTCGGCAAGTGGTCCAAACTGTGATGGGAGCGAACCTGACTGCTCATACCGACTTTGAGTGCTCGAGGCCGGCTAGCCCGGCCGGATTTGACCCGGTGGTTCAGCCGAAGGTCTCGACTTTGAGAGCGGACCGGCCCCCGCGTTGGGGCCGATTTTCGTGCATTTCCCAAGTCGGCAAGTGGTCCAAACTGTGATGGGAGCGAACCTGACTGCTCATACCGACTTTGAGTGCTCGAGGCCGGCTAGCCCGGCCGGATTTGACCCGGTGGTTACAAATCAGTAACCAACGACACTTAGAATTTTTTAGAGTCAGTACAAATCAGTAACCAGTGACACTTAGAATTTTTTAGGCTCAGTACAAATCAGTAACCAGTGACACTTAGACTTTTTTTAGGGTCCAAACTGTGATGGGAGCGAACTTGACTGCTCATACCGACTTTGAGTGCTCGAGGCCGGCTAGCCCGGCCGGATTTGACCCGGTGGTTACAAATCAGTAAACAACGTCACTTAGAATTTATTTCAGTCAGTACAAATCAGTAACCATCGACACTTAGAATTTTGTTCAGTCAGTACAAATCAGTAACCAGTGACACTTAGAATTTTTTTGAGTCAGTACAAATCAGTAACCAACGACACTTAGAATTTTTTCCAGTCAGTACAAATCAGTAACCAGTGACACTTAGAATTTTTTCGAGGCAGTACAAATCAGTAACCAACGACACTTAGAATTTTTTAGGCTCAGTACAAATCAGTAACCAGTGACACTTAGAATTTTTTAGAGTCAGTACAAATCAGTAACCAGTGACACTTAGAATTTTTTTGATGCAGTACAAATCAGTAACCAACGACACTTAGAATTTTTTTGATGCAGTACAAATCAGTAACCAAGGACACTTAGAATTTTTTAGAGTCAGTACAAATCAGTAACCAGTGACACTTAGAATTTTTTTGAGGCAGTACAAATCAGTAACCAGTGACACTTAGAATTTTATTCAGTCAGTACAAATCAGTAACCAACGACACTTAGAATTTTTTCCAGTCAGTACAAATCAGTAACCAGTGACACTTAGAAATTTTTCGAGGCAGTACAAATCAGTAACCAACGACACTTAGAATTTTTTTGAGGCAGTACAAATCAGTAACCAGTGACACTTAGAATTTTTTAGGCTCAGTACAAATCAGTAACCAGTGACACTTAGAATTTTTTCCAGTCAGTACAAATCAGTAACCAAGAACACTTAGAATTTTTTCGAGGCAGTACAAATCAGTAACCAACGACACTTAGAATTTTTTTGAGTCAGTACAAATCAGTAACCAGTGACACTTAGAATTTTTTCCAGTCAGTACAAATCAGTAACCAAGGACACTTAGAATTTTTTAGAGTCAGTACAAATCAGTAACCAGTGACACTTAGAATTTTTTTGATGCAGTACAAATCAGTAACCAACGACACTTAGAATTTTTTCCAGTCAGTACAAATCAGTAACCAGTGACACTTAGAATTTTTTTGAGTCAGTACAAATCAGTAACCAGTGACACTTAGATTTTTTTTGAGGCAGTACAAATCAGTAACCAGTGACACTTAGAATTTTTTCCAGTCAGTACAAATCAGTAACCAACGACACTTAGAATTTTTTTGAGTCAGTACAAATCAGTAACCAGTGACACTTAGAATTTTTTAGGCTCAGTACAAATCAGTAACCAGTGACACTTAGAATTTTTTAGGCTCAGTACAAATCAGTAACCAACGACACTTAGAATTTTTTTGAGTGTGTAGAAGTCAGTAACCAAGTGCATTTTTGAATTGGTTACTGACTTCTCCTTTCGAGTTGCGGCTGTGGTTGGCTTCAATTAGTCGTGGGGGCTTAATTATCGCCCAGGGGAGCATGCCCCGGTAGTGTGGCCGGGGACGGAGTGCCTTTTGAAGGGGGTGTTTCTGAATTTGGATCCTTTTTGAGTAGCATTGTCGGATGGGTGTGATTTTGAAGGGTGTGTTGGCCGGCGGTGGGGCCAGGCTTAGGGTGAGTGTCCCGCCTTCGGGAGCGGACCGGCCCCCGCGTTCAGGGTGAATTTCGTGCATTTCCAACGTCGGCAAGTGGTCCAGACTGTGATGGGACCGAACTTGACTGCTCATACCGACTTTGAGCGCTCGGGGGCGGCTAGCCCAGCCGGATTTGACCCGGTGGTTCAGCCGAAGGTCTCGACTTTGAGAGCGGACCGGCCCCCGCGTTCGGGCCGATTTTCGTGCATTTCCCAAGTCGGCAAGTGGTCCAAACTGTGATGGGAGCGAACCTGACTGCTCATACCGACTTTGAGTGCTCGAGGCCGGCTAGCCCGGCCGGATTTGACCCGGTGGTTCAGCCGAAGGTCTCGACTTTGAGAGCGGACCGGCCCCCGCGTTGGGGCCGATTTTCGTGCATTTCCCAAGTCGGCAAGTGGTCCAAACTGTGATGGGAGCGAACCTGACTGCTCATACCGACTTTGAGTGCTCGAGGCCGGCTAGCCCGGCCGGATTTGACCCGGTGGTTACAAATCAGTAACCAACGACACTTAGAATTTTTTAGAGTCAGTACAAATCAGTAACCAGTGACACTTAGAATTTTTTAGGCTCAGTACAAATCAGTAACCAGTGACACTTAGACTTTTTTTAGGGTCCAAACTGTGATGGGAGCGAACTTGACTGCTCATACCGACTTTGAGTGCTCGAGGCCGGCTAGCCCGGCCGGATTTGACCCGGTGGTTACAAATCAGTAAACAACGTCACTTAGAATTTATTTCAGTCAGTACAAATCAGTAACCATCGACACTTAGAATTTTGTTCAGTCAGTACAAATCAGTAACCAGTGACACTTAGAATTTTTTTGAGTCAGTACAAATCAGTAACCAACGACACTTAGAATTTTTTCCAGTCAGTACAAATCAGTAACCAGTGACACTTAGAATTTTTTCGAGGCAGTACAAATCAGTAACCAACGACACTTAGAATTTTTTAGGCTCAGTACAAATCAGTAACCAGTGACACTTAGAATTTTTTAGAGTCAGTACAAATCAGTAACCAGTGACACTTAGAATTTTTTTGATGCAGTACAAATCAGTAACCAACGACACTTAGAATTTTTTTGATGCAGTACAAATCAGTAACCAAGGACACTTAGAATTTTTTAGAGTCAGTACAAATCAGTAACCAGTGACACTTAGAATTTTTTTGAGGCAGTACAAATCAGTAACCAGTGACACTTAGAATTTTATTCAGTCAGTACAAATCAGTAACCAACGACACTTAGAATTTTTTCCAGTCAGTACAAATCAGTAACCAGTGACACTTAGAAATTTTTCGAGGCAGTACAAATCAGTAACCAACGACACTTAGAATTTTTTTGAGGCAGTACAAATCAGTAACCAGTGACACTTAGAATTTTTTAGGCTCAGTACAAATCAGTAACCAGTGACACTTAGAATTTTTTCCAGTCAGTACAAATCAGTAACCAAGAACACTTAGAATTTTTTCGAGGCAGTACAAATCAGTAACCAACGACACTTAGAATTTTTTTGAGTCAGTACAAATCAGTAACCAGTGACACTTAGAATTTTTTCCAGTCAGTACAAATCAGTAACCAAGGACACTTAGAATTTTTTAGAGTCAGTACAAATCAGTAACCAGTGACACTTAGAATTTTTTTGATGCAGTACAAATCAGTAACCAACGACACTTAGAATTTTTTCCAGTCAGTACAAATCAGTAACCAGTGACACTTAGAATTTTTTTGAGTCAGTACAAATCAGTAACCAGTGACACTTAGATTTTTTTTGAGGCAGTACAAATCAGTAACCAGTGACACTTAGAATTTTTTCCAGTCAGTACAAATCAGTAACCAACGACACTTAGAATTTTTTTGAGTCAGTACAAATCAGTAACCAGTGACACTTAGAATTTTTTAGGCTCAGTACAAATCAGTAACCAGTGACACTTAGAATTTTTTAGGCTCAGTACAAATCAGTAACCAACGACACTTAGAATTTTTTTGAGTGTGTAGAAGTCAGTAACCAAGTGCATTTTTGAATTGGTTACTGACTTCTCCTTTCGAGTTGCGGCTGTGGTTGGCTTCAATTAGTCGTGGGGGCTTAATTATCGCCCAGGGGAGCATGCCCCGGTAGTGTGGCCGGGGACGGAGTGCCTTTTGAAGGGGGTGTTTCTGAATTTGGATCCTTTTTGAGTAGCATTGTCGGATGGGTGTGATTTTGAAGGGTGTGTTGGCCGGCGGTGGGGCCAGGCTTAGGGTGAGTGTCCCGCCTTCGGGAGCGGACCGGCCCCCGCGTTCAGGGTGAATTTCGTGCATTTCCAACGTCGGCAAGTGGTCCAGACTGTGATGGGACCGAACTTGACTGCTCATACCGACTTTGAGCGCTCGGGGGCGGCTAGCCCAGCCGGATTTGACCCGGTGGTTCAGCCGAAGGTCTCGACTTTGAGAGCGGACCGGCCCCCGCGTTCGGGCCGATTTTCGTGCATTTCCCAAGTCGGCAAGTGGTCCAAACTGTGATGGGAGCGAACCTGACTGCTCATACCGACTTTGAGTGCTCGAGGCCGGCTAGCCCGGCCGGATTTGACCCGGTGGTTCAGCCGAAGGTCTCGACTTTGAGAGCGGACCGGCCCCCGCGTTGGGGCCGATTTTCGTGCATTTCCCAAGTCGGCAAGTGGTCCAAACTGTGATGGGAGCGAACCTGACTGCTCATACCGACTTTGAGTGCTCGAGGCCGGCTAGCCCGGCCGGATTTGACCCGGTGGTTACAAATCAGTAACCAACGACACTTAGAATTTTTTAGAGTCAGTACAAATCAGTAACCAGTGACACTTAGAATTTTTTAGGCTCAGTACAAATCAGTAACCAGTGACACTTAGACTTTTTTTAGGGTCCAAACTGTGATGGGAGCGAACTTGACTGCTCATACCGACTTTGAGTGCTCGAGGCCGGCTAGCCCGGCCGGATTTGACCCGGTGGTTACAAATCAGTAAACAACGTCACTTAGAATTTATTTCAGTCAGTACAAATCAGTAACCATCGACACTTAGAATTTTGTTCAGTCAGTACAAATCAGTAACCAGTGACACTTAGAATTTTTTTGAGTCAGTACAAATCAGTAACCAACGACACTTAGAATTTTTTCCAGTCAGTACAAATCAGTAACCAGTGACACTTAGAATTTTTTCGAGGCAGTACAAATCAGTAACCAACGACACTTAGAATTTTTTAGGCTCAGTACAAATCAGTAACCAGTGACACTTAGAATTTTTTAGAGTCAGTACAAATCAGTAACCAGTGACACTTAGAATTTTTTTGATGCAGTACAAATCAGTAACCAACGACACTTAGAATTTTTTTGATGCAGTACAAATCAGTAACCAGTGACACTTAGAATTTTTTAGAGTCAGTACAAATCAGTAACCAGTGACACTTAGAATTTTTTTGAGGCAGTACAAATCAGTAACCAGTGACACTTAGAATTTTTTCCAGTCAGTACAAATCAGTAACCAACGACACTTAGAATTTTTTTGAGTCAGTACAAATCAGTAACCAGTGACACTTAGAATTTTTTAGGCTCAGTACAAATCAGTAACCAGTGACACTTAGAATTTTTTAGGCTCAGTACAAATCAGTAACCAACGACACTTAGAATTTTTTTGAGTGTGTAGAAGTCAGTAACCAAGTGCATTTTTGAATTGGTTACTGACTTCTCCTTTCGAGTTGCGGCTGTGGTTGGCTTCAATTAGTCGTGGGGGCTTAATTATCGCCCAGGGGAGCATGCCCCGGTAGTGTGGCCGGGGACGGAGTGCCTTTTGAAGGGGGTGTTTCTGAATTTGGATCCTTTTTGAGTAGCATTGTCGGATGGGTGTGATTTTGAAGGGTGTGTTGGCCGGCGGTGGGGCCAGGCTTAGGGTGAGTGTCCCGCCTTCGGGAGCGGACCGGCCCCCGCGTTCAGGGTGAATTTCGTGCATTTCCAACGTCGGCAAGTGGTCCAGACTGTGATGGGACCGAACTTGACTGCTCATACCGACTTTGAGCGCTCGGGGGCGGCTAGCCCAGCCGGATTTGACCCGGTGGTTCAGCCGAAGGTCTCGACTTTGAGAGCGGACCGGCCCCCGCGTTCGGGCCGATTTTCGTGCATTTCCCAAGTCGGCAAGTGGTCCAAACTGTGATGGGAGCGAACCTGACTGCTCATACCGACTTTGAGTGCTCGAGGCCGGCTAGCCCGGCCGGATTTGACCCGGTGGTTCAGCCGAAGGTCTCGACTTTGAGAGCGGACCGGCCCCCGCGTTGGGGCCGATTTTCGTGCATTTCCCAAGTCGGCAAGTGGTCCAAACTGTGATGGGAGCGAACCTGACTGCTCATACCGACTTTGAGTGCTCGAGGCCGGCTAGCCCGGCCGGATTTGACCCGGTGGTTACAAATCAGTAACCAACGACACTTAGAATTTTTTAGAGTCAGTACAAATCAGTAACCAGTGACACTTAGAATTTTTTAGGCTCAGTACAAATCAGTAACCAGTGACACTTAGACTTTTTTTAGGGTCCAAACTGTGATGGGAGCGAACTTGACTGCTCATACCGACTTTGAGTGCTCGAGGCCGGCTAGCCCGGCCGGATTTGACCCGGTGGTTACAAATCAGTAACCAGTGACACTTAGAATTTTGTTCAGTCAGTACAAATCAGTAACCAGTGACACTTAGAATTTTTTTGATGCAGTACAAATCAGTAACCAACGACACTTAGAATTTTTTCCAGTCAGTACAAATCAGTAACCAGTGACACTTAGAATTTTTTTGAGTCAGTACAAATCAGTAACCAGTGACACTTAGATTTTTTTTGAGGCAGTACAAATCAGTAACCAGTGACACTTAGAATTTTTTCCAGTCAGTACAAATCAGTAACCAACGACACTTAGAATTTTTTAGAGTCAGTACAAATCAGTAACCAGTGACACTTAGAATTTTTTAGGCTCAGTACAAATCAGTAACCAGTGACACTTAGATTTTTTAGGGTCCAGACTGTGATGGGAGCGAACTTGACTGCTCATACCGACTTTGAGTGCTCGAGGCCGGCTAGCCCGGCCGGATTTGACCCGGTGGTTACAAATCAGTAAACAACGTCACTTAGAATTTATTTCAGTCAGTACAAATCAGTAACCATCGACACTTAGAATTTTATTCAGTCAGTACAAATCAGTAACCAGTGACACTTAGAATTTTTTAGGATCCAAACTGTGATGGGAGCGAACTTGACTGCTCATACCGGTTTTGCGTGCTCGGGGCCGGCTAGCCCAGCCGGATTTGACCCGGTGGTTCAGCCGAAGGTCTCGACTTTGAGAGCGGACCGGCCCCCGCGTTCGGGCCGATTTTCGTGCATTTCCCAAGTCGGCAAGTGGTCCAAACTGTGATGGGAGCGAACTTGACTGCTCATACCGACTTTGAGTGCTCGAGGCCGGCTAGCCCGGCCGGATTTGACCCGGTGGTTACAAATCAGTAAACAACGTCACTTAGAATTTATTTCAGTCAGTACAAATCAGTAACCATCGACACTTAGAATTTTTTTGAGTCAGTACAAATCAGTAACCAGTGACACTTAGAATTTTTTAGGGTCCAGACTGTGATGGGAGCGAACTTGACTGCTCATACCGACTTTGAGTGCTCGAGGCCGGCTAGCCCGGCCGGATTTGACCCGGTGGTTACAAATCAGTAACCAACGACACTTAGAATTTTATTCAGTCAGTACAAATCAGTCACCAGTGACACTTAGACTTTTTTAGGGTCCAGACTGTGATGGGAGCGAACTTGACTGCTCGTGCCGACTTTGAGTGCTCGAGGCCGGCTAGCCCAGCCGGATTTGACCCGGTGGTTCTGCCGAAGGTCTCGCCTTCGAGAGCGGACCCTGCCACCGTGTTCAGGCCGAGTTTCATGCATTTCCAACGTTGGGAAATCAGTAACCAGAAAAACTTAGAAAAAATGCCCAAAAAGAAGAAACCAGTAACCAGAAAAACTTAGAAAAATGCCCGAAAACGAGAAATGAGTAACCAGAAAAACTTAGAAAAATGCCCGAAAATGAGAAATGAGTAACCAGAAAAACTTAGAAAAATGCCCGAAAATGAGAAATGAGTAACCAGAAAAACTTAGAAAAATGCCCAAAAAGAAGAAATCAGTAACTAGAAAAACTTAGAAAAATGCCCAAAAATAAGAAATGAGTAACCAGAAAAACTTAGAAAAATGCCCAAAAAGAAGAAATCAGTAACTAGAAAAACTTAGAAAAATGCCCGAAAATGAGAAATGAGTAACCAGAAAAACTTAGAAAAATGCCCAAAAAGAAGAAATGAGTAACCAGAAAAACTTAGAAAAATGCCGAAAAAGAAGAAATGAGTAACCAGAAAAACTTAGAAAAATGCCCAAAAAGAAGAAATCAGTAACTAGAAAAACTTAGAAAAATGCCCGAAAATGAGAAATGAGTAACCAGAAAAACTTAGAAAAATGCCCAAAAAGAAGAAATGAGTAACTAGAAAAACTTAGAAAAATGCCCAAAAAGAAGAAATCAGTAACTAGAAAAACTTAGAAAAATGCCCGAAAATGAGAAATGAGTAACCAGAAAAACTTAGAAAAATGCCCAAAAAGAAGAAATGAGTAACCAGAAAAACTTAGAAAAATGCCCAAAAAGAAGAAATGAGTAACCAGAAAAACTTAGAAAAATGCCCAAAAAGAAGAAATCAGTAACTAGAAAAACTTAGAAAAATGCCCGAAAATGAGAAATGAGTAACCAGAAAAACTTAGAAAAATGCCCAAAAAGAAGAAGTGAGTAACCAGAAAAACTTAGAAAAATGCCCAAAAAGAAGAAATGAGTAACCAGAAAAACTTAGAAAAATGCCCAAAAAGAAGAAATCAGTAACTAGAAAAACTTAGAAAAATGCCCGAAAATGAGAAATGAGTAACCAGAAAAACTTAGAAAAATGCCCAAAAAGAAGAAATGAGTAACCAGAAAAACTTAGAAAAATGCCCAAAAAGAAGAAATCAGTAACTAGAAAAACTTAGAAAAATGCCCGAAAATGAGAAATGAGTAACCAGAAAAACTTAGAAAAATGATCAAAAATAATAAATCAGTAACCAGAAAAACTTAGGAAAAAACACTTAGAAAATTTTTCAGCAAAGTGTGAAAAATATTCTAAGTGTCAGCGGAGGAAAGTGCCGAAGCATCGGGAAAGATTCACAAACTCGCGCCGAACATGTGTTCCGAAGTGCCGCAGGAACTGTGTGAATTGAGCCCGGCAAATGGCCAACTGTCATTTTGTGTCTGCAGCCCGAAAACTTTAACTTTGTCTGTCGCGGAAGTCCCGAGCGGGAAAAATCCAAACGGTTTTGCGGGGATCGAGTTCCAGAGCGATGCAGTCAAATTTGAAATTCAGACCCATTCAGTGCCACTTGCATTTGTTACACAGTGAGGTTGGCGGGGTACCCGGAGATTTCTGGGAACACGATTTTTAGAACAAAATGGCGGCGCGGGACCTTTTTGAAAGGCATCCGAAAAACGGTTCCACGGGCATAGCACTCTAATGGCGGGTATGAGTGCATGCTGGAGAGCTCTTGGAAGTCGAATTTTTGACACTTTGTCAATTTTTTGACAGAATTGCCAAACTCTCCCTGTCTGTTCTAAGAGTCGGTCAGAGACCTGTGTGGAGGTCTCTTGACACGATTGGAGGGCGGGCAATCCCCACGTTGACTCCGGCCGTCCCTCCACAGGCGCTCGTGTCCAAAATGAAGGCGAGAGACGCGAGTGGCCTGGTTCCCTTGGGTGCTGCCAGGAAGGATGCGGGCTGACCCTTGCCTGAGCACTCCCTAAAGCCTCTTACGAGTCGAGGGCCGGCCTCGGGCGCCGCACGACCGGCTCTGGGAGTGGGTGGCCGCTATTGTGAATAGGCTGGTCCTTCCCGCTGCCACCCGGCCAAGTGCGACGGCTCTGCCGCCCTGCGGTGCTCGTCACCCAGGTTTGGGGAACTCGGTCAGAGGCTGTGGCGGGGGGTCTCTTGACACGATTGGAGGACGGGCCATCCCCACGTTGACTCCGGCCGTCCCTCCACAGGCGCTCGTGTCCAAAATGAAGGCGAGAGACGCGAGTGGCCTGGTTCCCTTGGGTGCTGCCAGGAAGGGTGCGGGCTGACCCTTGCCTGAGCACTCCGTAAAGCCTCTTACGAGTCGAGGGCCGGCCTCGGGCGCCGCACGACCGGCTCTGGGAGTGGGTGGCCGCTATTGTGAATAGGCTGGTCCTTCCTGCTGCCATCCGGCCAAGTGCGACGGCTCTGCCGCCCTGCGCTGCTCGTCACCCAGGTTTGGGGAACTCGGTCAGAGGCCGTGGCGGGGGGTCTCTTGACACGATTGGAGGACGGGCCATCCCCACGTTGACTCCGGCCGTCCCTCCACAGGTGCTCGTGTCCAAAATGAAGGCGAGAGACGCGAGTGGCCTGGATCCCTTGGGTGCCGCCAGGAAGGGTGTGGGCTGACCCTTGCCTGAGCACACGTTAAAGCCTCTTACGAGTCGAGGGCCGGCCTCGGGCGCCGAACGACCGGCTCTGGGAGTGGGTGGCCGCTATTGTGAATAGGCTGGTCCTTCCTGCTGCCATCCGGCCAAGTGCGACGGCTCTGCCGCCCTGCGCTGCTCGTCACCCAGGTTTGGGGAACTCGGTCAGAGGCCGGTGCGGGGGGTCTCTTGACACGATTGGAGGACGGGCCATCCCCACGTTGACTCCGGCCGTCCCTCCACAGGCGCTCGTGTCCAAAATGAAGGCGAGAGACGCGAGTGGCCTGGATCCCTAGGGTGCCGCCAGGAAGGGTGTGGGCTGACCCTTGCCTGAGCACACGTTAAAGCCCCTTACGAGTCGAGGCACGGCCTCGGGCGCCGCACGACCGGCTCTGGGAGTGGGTGGCCGCTATTGTGTATAGGCTGGTCCTTCCCGCTGCCATCCGGCCAAGTGCGACGGCGCTGCCGCCCTGCGGTGCTCGTCACCCAGGTTTGGGGAACTCGGTCAGAGGCCGGTGCGGGGGTCTCTTGACACGATTGGAGGACGGGCCACCCCCACGTTGACTCCGGCCGTCCGTCCACAGGCGCTCGTGTCCAAAATGAAGGCGAGAGACGCGAGTGGCCTGGATCCCTTGGGTGCCGCCAGGAAGGGTGTAGGCTGGCCCTTGCCTGAGCACACTGTAAAGCCTCTTACGAGTCGAGGGTCGGCCTCGGGCGCCGCACGACCGGCTCTGGGAGTGGGTGGCCGCTATTGTGAATAGGCTGGTCCTTCCCGCTGCCATCCGGCCAAGTGCGACGGCTCTGCCGCCCTGCGCTGCTCGTCACCCAGGTTTGGGGAACTCGGTCAGAGGCCGGTGCGGGGGGTCTCTTGACACGATTGGAGGACGGGCCATCCCCACGTTGACTCCGGCCGTCCGTCCACAGGCGCTCGTGTCCAAAACGTAGGCGAGAGACGCGAGTGGCCTGGATCCCTTGGGTGCCGCCAGGAAGGGTGTGGGCTGACCCTTGCCTGAGCACACGTTAAAGCCTCTTACGAGTCGAGGGTCGGCCTCGGGTGCCGCACGACCGGCTCTGGGAGTGGGTGGCCGCTATTGTGAATAGGCTGGTCCTTCCCGCTGCCACCCGGCCAAGTGCGACGGCTCTGCCGCCCTGCGGTGCTCGTCACCCAGGTTTGTGCAAGTCGGTCAGAGGCCGAAGGCGGAGGTCTCTTGACACGATTGGAGGACGGGCCATCCCCACGTTGAATCCGGACGTCCCTCCACAGGCGCTCGTGTCGAAAATGAAAGGCGAGAGAGACGTGAGTGGCCTTGGTTCCCTTTGGGTGTTGCCAGGAAGGATGCGGGCTGACCCTTGCCTGAGCACACCCAGGTTTTTGCAACTCGGTCAGAGGCCGGGGCAGAGGTCTCTTGAAACGACTGGAGGGCGGGCAATCCCCACGTTGAATCCGGCCGTCCCTCCACAGGCGCTCGTGCCGAAATTGAAGGCGAGAGAGGCGAGTGGCCTTGCTTCCCTTGTGTGTTGCCAGGAAGGATGTGGTCTGACCCTTGCCTGAGCACACCAAGGTTTGTGCAACTCAGTCAGAGGCCGGGGGCAGAGGTCTCTTGAAACGACTGGAGGGCGGGCAATCCCCACGTTGAATCCGGCCGTCCCTCCACAGGCGCTCGTGCCGAAATTGAAGGCGAGAGAGGCGAGTGGCCTTGCTTCCCTTGTGTGTTGCCAGGAAGGATGTGGTCTGACCCTTGCCTGAGCACACCAAGGTTTGTGCAACTCAGTCAGAGGCCGGGGGCAGAGGTCTCTTGAAACGACTGGAGGGCGGGCAATCCCCACGTTGTATCCGGCCGTCCCTCCACAGGCGCTCGTGTCGAAAATGAAAGGCGAGAGACGCGAGTGGCCTTGGTTCCCTTGGGTGTTGCCAGGAAGGATGTGGTCTGACCCTTGCCTGAGCACACCAAGGTTTGTGCAACTCAGTCAGAGGCCG
>NW_028270341.1:77500-80000 GCF_037043375.1 Chiloscyllium plagiosum | reverse complement strand
AACCAGAGGAACTAGAAATAGTTGTTAACTACCCCATAGATGATTTTAAGTGTAAATATTGTAAGAATGTTTATAATACAACGGGGGGTTTTAGGAAACACCTTAAAATATGCAAAGGGATTAAGGCCATTAGGATAAGATGCAGTAAGTGTAGCTGGGAAGGTAGCTACCAGGCAGTGGCTTGCCATTTCTCGAAATGTACCAAGGGGGTTATTGATAATGTAAATGTTGAGATTGATGCTAGTGTGAATATTGGTAATAGCAATGTGGAGATGGATTTGAAGAAGTATGTATGTGATCTATGTCCCTTAAGATTTAGTACAGCCAGAGGCCTTGGGCAGCATGAGCGGCATGCACACCCTAATTTGAGGAATGAGAAGAGGAAGATTGGGAGTAGTGGAGGTAGGAAGAAAGAGGGTAGTACTGAGAATAGTAGGAAGGGTGTGTGGTCAGCCGAGGAAGTGAGTATGGTGATAAATTTAGAGCGAGAATTTGCTGGTAAAAGGAATATTAATAAATTGATTGCGGAAAGATTAGGATCAAAGACTGCAAAGCAAATATCAGATAAAAGGCGGCTGTTAGCTAAGAAAACTAAATCGAATGATAAAAAGACTGAAGTAGATGAGGAGATATTACCGAATAGTAATATGGATGAGGAAGAAGAGGAAAGTAACGAGATTGTGGATAGATCACAGGAAGGAATAGATAGTACCCATAACGATATTAATAATTTGGATTGCCCAGAGGGATCAGTGGATGAACTACTTAGTTTAATTGAGGTAAACCTGGGTAGGAATAAAAAGGGAAAAAATGAGTATGAAGGGATCATGAAGATGATCCTAAATAAGATAGAGAAGAAGAATAAAGGAAACACTAGCAATAAGATTAAACAGAATAAACGGACAGATGTCAAATTAAAGGATAGTGAAGTAAGGAAGAACAAGAAGGTTAATGGTGCAATAAGGAGATATGGTAAGAAAAAAGGGAAGTTTAAAGAGATGCAGGTCCTTTTTAAAACCAAACGCCAATACTTAGCTAGAACCTTAATGGGGGCTCCGGGTAGAAGTAAGTGCCCCTTAGAAAAGAAAGACTTAGAAGATTATTTCAAGGGTAAATTAACGAAGGTTAATGAGAAGAGCAATTTGAGGGGCTTTGCTAAGTACAATAATCAGATAGGGGAATCCCAGTTTGCAGCTCTAACGGGACCGATAGTGGTAGAAGATGTCGACCGTGCCATTAAGGCGATGGACATCAAGACTGCTGCGGGTCCCGATGGGATGACAATGGGAGACATTATCAAAATTTTTAACAAGGACAATATGCTGCTGCCAAGATTGTATTCAATCTGGGTGGCCTTGGGCAGGATACCAGATCAGCTGAAGATCAGTAGGACCGTACTTATCCCAAAAAGTAACAATGAGGAAGAATTATTAGATATTAATAATTGGAGACCAATTACTATTGGTCCAATGTTACTAAGAATTTTTACTAAAATTATGGCTAATAGATTGAGCAAGGTTATTAATTTGAATATAAGACAAAAAGGATTTATGACGGGAGTCCCAGGGTGCGAGGAGAATATTAAGATTCTAGAAAATATAATAAAGGGGGCAAAATATAAGAAGAAGGATCTTGCAATAGTTTTTGTAGATTTAGCCAAAGCCTTCGACACAGTGGGACACAAACTGATTGTGACAGCTCTTAGAAGACTCCAGCTCCCGGGAGTATTCATACAACTAATTAGGGATCTTTATGAAAATAATTTTACCCAGATCGAGGGTTTTAATTGTAAAACCGATAATATTCCGATTTTATGCGGGGTTAAGCAGGGCGATGCTCTCTCGCCAATTTTATTTAATATAATTATGGACCCGCTAATTAGTACGATTGAAGAGAAACAAAAGGGGATATTCCTGGATGAAGGTGGGAAGGATTGCCATTGTGCAACGCTGGCATTTGCCGACGATATCGCCCTAATTAGTGAGACATATGAGGGTATGGTATTTAATCTTAGATTAGTAGAAAGATTCTGTCGGAATACAGGACTGGAGGTTAACATTAGAAAAACTAAAGGGTTCTATTTTAGTCACAAGAATAAGTCCTTTATTTATAACGATAAGCCTAACTGGAAATTTGAAGACCGGGAGATTCAATTTATTGAGCCAGGGTCCACTGATAAATATTTAGGGGCCAAGATTGACCCCTGGTTGGGGATTAGCAAGGCTAATTGGGAAAACCAATTAGAACTATGGATAGGGAACTTAAAAGGTTCATCCCTGAAGCCCGTTCAAAAGATTGAAATTTTAAAAACATATTTTATCCCGAGGCTATTTTATTATTTGGTTTTATCAGAGGTTTCTCTGAACTACTTGAAGAAATTGGATGGCATTATTAAAAATGCAGTCAAAGAAATCTTACACCTACCACAATCCATCACAGACGGCATTTTATATGCCAAGTCTCGAGATGGAGGCCTTGCCATAAACCGCCTAGCGATATT
>NW_028270341.1:62500-72500 GCF_037043375.1 Chiloscyllium plagiosum | reverse complement strand
ACTTAGAATTTTTTAGAGTCAGTACAAATCAGTAACCAGTGACACTTAGAATTTTTTAGGCTCAGTACAAATCAGTAACCAGTGACACTTAGAATTTTTTAGGCTCAGTACAAATCAGTAACCAAGAACACTTAGAATTTTTTTGAGGCAGTACAAATCAGTAACCAACGACACTTAGAATTTTTTTGAGTCAGTACAAATCAGTAACCAGTGACACTTAGAATTTTTTTGATGCAGTACAAATCAGTAACCAACGACACTTAGAATTTTTTCCAGTCAGTACAAATCAGTAACCAAGGACACTTAGAATTTTTTAGGCTCAGTACAAATCAGTAACCAGTGACACTTAGAATTTTTTAGGCTCAGTACAAATCAGTAACCAGTGACACTTAGATTTTTTAGGGTCCAAACTGTGATGGGAGCGAACTTGACTGCTCATACCGACTTTGAGTGCTCGAGGCCGGCTAGCCCAGCCGGATTTGACCCGGTGGTTACAAATCAGTAACCAGTGACACTTAGAATTTTTTCGAGGCAGTACAAATCAGTAACCAGTGACACTTAGAATTTTTTAGGCTCAGTACAAATCAGTAACCAACGACACTTAGAATTTTTTTGAGTCAGTACAAATCAGTAACCAGTGACACTTAGAATTTTTTTGATGCAGTACAAATCAGTAACCAACGACACTTAGAATTTTTTCCAGTCAGTACAAATCAGTAACCAGTGACACTTAGAATTTTTTTGAGTCAGTACAAATCAGTAACCAGTGACACTTAGATTTTTTAGGGTCCAAACTGTGATGGGAGCGAACTTGACTGCTCATACCGACTTTGAGTGCTCGAGGCCGGCTAGCCCGGCCGGATTTGACCCGGTGGTTACAAATCAGTAACCAGTGACACTTAGAATTTTTTCGAGGCAGTACAAATCAGTAACCAGTGACACTTAGAATTTTTTAGGCTCAGTACAAATCAGTAACCAACGACACTTAGAATTTTTTTGAGTCAGTACAAATCAGTAACCAACGACACTTAGAATTTTTTCCAGTCAGTACAAATCAGTAACCAGTGACACTTAGAATTTTTTCGAGGCAGTACAAATCAGTAACCAGTGACACTTAGAATTTTTTAGGCTCAGTACAAATCAGTAACCAACGACACTTAGAATTTTTTAGAGTCAGTACAAATCAGTAACCAGTGACACTTAGAATTTTTTTGATGCAGTACAAATCAGTAACCAACGACACTTAGAATTTTTTTGATGCAGTACAAATCAGTAACCAAGGACACTTAGAATTTTTTAGAGTCAGTACAAATCAGTAACCAGTGACACTTAGAATTTTTTTGAGGCAGTACAAATCAGTAACCAGTGACACTTAGAATTTTTTCCAGTCAGTACAAATCAGTAACCAACGACACTTAGAATTTTTTTGAGTCAGTACAAATCAGTAACCAGTGACACTTAGAATTTTTTAGGCTCAGTACAAATCAGTAACCAGTGACACTTAGAATTTTTTAGGCTCAGTACAAATCAGTAACCAACGACACTTAGAATTTTTTTGAGTCAGTACAAATCAGTAACCAGTGACACTTAGAATTTTTTTGAGGCAGTACAAATCAGTAACCAGTGACACTTAGAATTTTATTCAGTCAGTACAAATCAGTAACCAACGACACTTAGAATTTTTTCCAGTCAGTACAAATCAGTAACCAGTGACACTTAGAAATTTTTCGAGGCAGTACAAATCAGTAACCAACGACACTTAGAATTTTTTTGAGGCAGTACAAATCAGTAACCAGTGACACTTAGAATTTTTTTGAGTCAGTACAAATCAGTAACCAGTGACACTTAGAATTTTTTCCAGTCAGTACAAATCAGTAACCAACGACACTTAGAATTTTTTCCAGTCAGTACAAATCAGTAACCAGTAACACTTAGAATTTTTTCGAGGCAGTACAAATCAGTAACCAGTGACACTTAGAATTTTTTAGGCTCAGTACAAATCAGTAACCAACGACACTTAGAATTTTTTAGAGTCAGTACAAATCAGTAACCAGTGACACTTAGAATTTTTTTGATGCAGTACAAATCAGTAACCAACGACACTTAGAATTTTTTTGATGCAGTACAAATCAGTAACCAAGGACACTTAGAATTTTTTAGAGTCAGTACAAATCAGTAACCAGTGACACTTAGAATTTTTTTGAGGCAGTACAAATCAGTAACCAGTGACACTTAGAATTTTTTCCAGTCAGTACAAATCAGTAACCAACGACACTTAGAATTTTTTTGAGTCAGTACAAATCAGTAACCAGTGACACTTAGAATTTTTTAGGCTCAGTACAAATCAGTAACCAGTGACACTTAGAATTTTTTAGGCTCAGTACAAATCAGTAACCAACGACACTTAGAATTTTTTTGAGTGTGTAGAAGTCAGTAACCAAGTGCATTTTTGAATTGGTTACTGACTTCTCCTTTCGAGTTGCGGCTGTGGTTGGCTTCAATTAGTCGTGGGGGCTTAATTATCGCCCAGGGGAGCATGCCCCGGTAGTGTGGCCGGGGACGGAGTGCCTTTTGAAGGGGGTGTTTCTGAATTTGGATCCTTTTTGAGTAGCATTGTCGGATGGGTGTGATTTTGAAGGGTGTGTTGGCCGGCGGTGGGGCCAGGCTTAGGGTGAGTGTCCCGCCTTCGGGAGCGGACCGGCCCCCGCGTTCAGGGTGAATTTCGTGCATTTCCAACGTCGGCAAGTGGTCCAGACTGTGATGGGACCGAACTTGACTGCTCATACCGACTTTGAGCGCTCGGGGGCGGCTAGCCCAGCCGGATTTGACCCGGTGGTTCAGCCGAAGGTCTCGACTTTGAGAGCGGACCGGCCCCCGCGTTCGGGCCGATTTTCGTGCATTTCCCAAGTCGGCAAGTGGTCCAAACTGTGATGGGAGCGAACCTGACTGCTCATACCGACTTTGAGTGCTCGAGGCCGGCTAGCCCGGCCGGATTTGACCCGGTG
The DNA here is from genome assembly GCF_037043375.1 of Chiloscyllium plagiosum. Taxonomy (NCBI): domain Eukaryota; kingdom Metazoa; phylum Chordata; class Chondrichthyes; order Orectolobiformes; family Hemiscylliidae; genus Chiloscyllium; species Chiloscyllium plagiosum. The sequence goes on along the minus strand of NW_028270341.1, from coordinate 69,495 downwards.
GTTCAGCCGAAGGTCTCGACTTTGAGAGCGGACCGGCCCCCGCGTTGGGGCCGATTTTCGTGCATTTCCCAAGTCGGCAAGTGGTCCAAACTGTGATGGGAGCGAACCTGACTGCTCATACCGACTTTGAGTGCTCGAGGCCGGCTAGCCCGGCCGGATTTGACCCGGTGGTTACAAATCAGTAACCAACGACACTTAGAATTTTTTAGAGTCAGTACAAATCAGTAACCAGTGACACTTAGAATTTTTTAGGCTCAGTACAAATCAGTAACCAGTGACACTTAGACTTTTTTTAGGGTCCAAACTGTGATGGGAGCGAACTTGACTGCTCATACCGACTTTGAGTGCTCGAGGCCGGCTAGCCCGGCCGGATTTGACCCGGTGGTTACAAATCAGTAACCAGTGACACTTAGAATTTTGTTCAGTCAGTACAAATCAGTAACCAGTGACACTTAGAATTTTTTTGATGCAGTACAAATCAGTAACCAACGACACTTAGAATTTTTTCCAGTCAGTACAAATCAGTAACCAGTGACACTTAGAATTTTTTTGAGTCAGTACAAATCAGTAACCAGTGACACTTAGATTTTTTTTGAGGCAGTACAAATCAGTAACCAGTGACACTTAGAATTTTTTCCAGTCAGTACAAATCAGTAACCAACGACACTTAGAATTTTTTAGAGTCAGTACAAATCAGTAACCAGTGACACTTAGAATTTTTTAGGCTCAGTACAAATCAGTAACCAGTGACACTTAGATTTTTTAGGGTCCAGACTGTGATGGGAGCGAACTTGACTGCTCATACCGACTTTGAGTGCTCGAGGCCGGCTAGCCCGGCCGGATTTGACCCGGTGGTTACAAATCAGTAAACAACGTCACTTAGAATTTATTTCAGTCAGTACAAATCAGTAACCATCGACACTTAGAATTTTATTCAGTCAGTACAAATCAGTAACCAGTGACACTTAGAATTTTTTAGGATCCAAACTGTGATGGGAGCGAACTTGACTGCTCATACCGGTTTTGCGTGCTCGGGGCCGGCTAGCCCAGCCGGATTTGACCCGGTGGTTCAGCCGAAGGTCTCGACTTTGAGAGCGGACCGGCCCCCGCGTTCGGGCCGATTTTCGTGCATTTCCCAAGTCGGCAAGTGGTCCAAACTGTGATGGGAGCGAACTTGACTGCTCATACCGACTTTGAGTGCTCGAGGCCGGCTAGCCCGGCCGGATTTGACCCGGTGGTTACAAATCAGTAAACAACGTCACTTAGAATTTATTTCAGTCAGTACAAATCAGTAACCATCGACACTTAGAATTTTTTTGAGTCAGTACAAATCAGTAACCAGTGACACTTAGAATTTTTTAGGGTCCAGACTGTGATGGGAGCGAACTTGACTGCTCATACCGACTTTGAGTGCTCGAGGCCGGCTAGCCCGGCCGGATTTGACCCGGTGGTTACAAATCAGTAACCAACGACACTTAGAATTTTATTCAGTCAGTACAAATCAGTCACCAGTGACACTTAGACTTTTTTAGGGTCCAGACTGTGATGGGAGCGAACTTGACTGCTCGTGCCGACTTTGAGTGCTCGAGGCCGGCTAGCCCAGCCGGATTTGACCCGGTGGTTCTGCCGAAGGTCTCGCCTTCGAGAGCGGACCCTGCCACCGTGTTCAGGCCGAGTTTCATGCATTTCCAACGTTGGGAAATCAGTAACCAGAAAAACTTAGAAAAAATGCCCAAAAAGAAGAAACCAGTAACCAGAAAAACTTAGAAAAATGCCCGAAAACGAGAAATGAGTAACCAGAAAAACTTAGAAAAATGCCCGAAAATGAGAAATGAGTAACCAGAAAAACTTAGAAAAATGCCCGAAAATGAGAAATGAGTAACCAGAAAAACTTAGAAAAATGCCCAAAAAGAAGAAATCAGTAACTAGAAAAACTTAGAAAAATGCCCAAAAATAAGAAATGAGTAACCAGAAAAACTTAGAAAAATGCCCAAAAAGAAGAAATCAGTAACTAGAAAAACTTAGAAAAATGCCCGAAAATGAGAAATGAGTAACCAGAAAAACTTAGAAAAATGCCCAAAAAGAAGAAATGAGTAACCAGAAAAACTTAGAAAAATGCCGAAAAAGAAGAAATGAGTAACCAGAAAAACTTAGAAAAATGCCCAAAAAGAAGAAATCAGTAACTAGAAAAACTTAGAAAAATGCCCGAAAATGAGAAATGAGTAACCAGAAAAACTTAGAAAAATGCCCAAAAAGAAGAAATGAGTAACTAGAAAAACTTAGAAAAATGCCCAAAAAGAAGAAATCAGTAACTAGAAAAACTTAGAAAAATGCCCGAAAATGAGAAATGAGTAACCAGAAAAACTTAGAAAAATGCCCAAAAAGAAGAAATGAGTAACCAGAAAAACTTAGAAAAATGCCCAAAAAGAAGAAATGAGTAACCAGAAAAACTTAGAAAAATGCCCAAAAAGAAGAAATCAGTAACTAGAAAAACTTAGAAAAATGCCCGAAAATGAGAAATGAGTAACCAGAAAAACTTAGAAAAATGCCCAAAAAGAAGAAGTGAGTAACCAGAAAAACTTAGAAAAATGCCCAAAAAGAAGAAATGAGTAACCAGAAAAACTTAGAAAAATGCCCAAAAAGAAGAAATCAGTAACTAGAAAAACTTAGAAAAATGCCCGAAAATGAGAAATGAGTAACCAGAAAAACTTAGAAAAATGCCCAAAAAGAAGAAATGAGTAACCAGAAAAACTTAGAAAAATGCCCAAAAAGAAGAAATCAGTAACTAGAAAAACTTAGAAAAATGCCCGAAAATGAGAAATGAGTAACCAGAAAAACTTAGAAAAATGATCAAAAATAATAAATCAGTAACCAGAAAAACTTAGGAAAAAACACTTAGAAAATTTTTCAGCAAAGTGTGAAAAATATTCTAAGTGTCAGCGGAGGAAAGTGCCGAAGCATCGGGAAAGATTCACAAACTCGCGCCGAACATGTGTTCCGAAGTGCCGCAGGAACTGTGTGAATTGAGCCCGGCAAATGGCCAACTGTCATTTTGTGTCTGCAGCCCGAAAACTTTAACTTTGTCTGTCGCGGAAGTCCCGAGCGGGAAAAATCCAAACGGTTTTGCGGGGATCGAGTTCCAGAGCGATGCAGTCAAATTTGAAATTCAGACCCATTCAGTGCCACTTGCATTTGTTACACAGTGAGGTTGGCGGGGTACCCGGAGATTTCTGGGAACACGATTTTTAGAACAAAATGGCGGCGCGGGACCTTTTTGAAAGGCATCCGAAAAACGGTTCCACGGGCATAGCACTCTAATGGCGGGTATGAGTGCATGCTGGAGAGCTCTTGGAAGTCGAATTTTTGACACTTTGTCAATTTTTTGACAGAATTGCCAAACTCTCCCTGTCTGTTCTAAGAGTCGGTCAGAGACCTGTGTGGAGGTCTCTTGACACGATTGGAGGGCGGGCAATCCCCACGTTGACTCCGGCCGTCCCTCCACAGGCGCTCGTGTCCAAAATGAAGGCGAGAGACGCGAGTGGCCTGGTTCCCTTGGGTGCTGCCAGGAAGGATGCGGGCTGACCCTTGCCTGAGCACTCCCTAAAGCCTCTTACGAGTCGAGGGCCGGCCTCGGGCGCCGCACGACCGGCTCTGGGAGTGGGTGGCCGCTATTGTGAATAGGCTGGTCCTTCCCGCTGCCACCCGGCCAAGTGCGACGGCTCTGCCGCCCTGCGGTGCTCGTCACCCAGGTTTGGGGAACTCGGTCAGAGGCTGTGGCGGGGGGTCTCTTGACACGATTGGAGGACGGGCCATCCCCACGTTGACTCCGGCCGTCCCTCCACAGGCGCTCGTGTCCAAAATGAAGGCGAGAGACGCGAGTGGCCTGGTTCCCTTGGGTGCTGCCAGGAAGGGTGCGGGCTGACCCTTGCCTGAGCACTCCGTAAAGCCTCTTACGAGTCGAGGGCCGGCCTCGGGCGCCGCACGACCGGCTCTGGGAGTGGGTGGCCGCTATTGTGAATAGGCTGGTCCTTCCTGCTGCCATCCGGCCAAGTGCGACGGCTCTGCCGCCCTGCGCTGCTCGTCACCCAGGTTTGGGGAACTCGGTCAGAGGCCGTGGCGGGGGGTCTCTTGACACGATTGGAGGACGGGCCATCCCCACGTTGACTCCGGCCGTCCCTCCACAGGTGCTCGTGTCCAAAATGAAGGCGAGAGACGCGAGTGGCCTGGATCCCTTGGGTGCCGCCAGGAAGGGTGTGGGCTGACCCTTGCCTGAGCACACGTTAAAGCCTCTTACGAGTCGAGGGCCGGCCTCGGGCGCCGAACGACCGGCTCTGGGAGTGGGTGGCCGCTATTGTGAATAGGCTGGTCCTTCCTGCTGCCATCCGGCCAAGTGCGACGGCTCTGCCGCCCTGCGCTGCTCGTCACCCAGGTTTGGGGAACTCGGTCAGAGGCCGGTGCGGGGGGTCTCTTGACACGATTGGAGGACGGGCCATCCCCACGTTGACTCCGGCCGTCCCTCCACAGGCGCTCGTGTCCAAAATGAAGGCGAGAGACGCGAGTGGCCTGGATCCCTAGGGTGCCGCCAGGAAGGGTGTGGGCTGACCCTTGCCTGAGCACACGTTAAAGCCCCTTACGAGTCGAGGCACGGCCTCGGGCGCCGCACGACCGGCTCTGGGAGTGGGTGGCCGCTATTGTGTATAGGCTGGTCCTTCCCGCTGCCATCCGGCCAAGTGCGACGGCGCTGCCGCCCTGCGGTGCTCGTCACCCAGGTTTGGGGAACTCGGTCAGAGGCCGGTGCGGGGGTCTCTTGACACGATTGGAGGACGGGCCACCCCCACGTTGACTCCGGCCGTCCGTCCACAGGCGCTCGTGTCCAAAATGAAGGCGAGAGACGCGAGTGGCCTGGATCCCTTGGGTGCCGCCAGGAAGGGTGTAGGCTGGCCCTTGCCTGAGCACACTGTAAAGCCTCTTACGAGTCGAGGGTCGGCCTCGGGCGCCGCACGACCGGCTCTGGGAGTGGGTGGCCGCTATTGTGAATAGGCTGGTCCTTCCCGCTGCCATCCGGCCAAGTGCGACGGCTCTGCCGCCCTGCGCTGCTCGTCACCCAGGTTTGGGGAACTCGGTCAGAGGCCGGTGCGGGGGGTCTCTTGACACGATTGGAGGACGGGCCATCCCCACGTTGACTCCGGCCGTCCGTCCACAGGCGCTCGTGTCCAAAACGAAGGCGAGAGACGCGAGTGGCCTGGATCCCTTGGGTGCCGCCAGGAAGGGTGTGGGCTGACCCTTGCCTGAGCACACGTTAAAGCCTCTTACGAGTCGAGGGTCGGCCTCGGGTGCCGCACGACCGGCTCTGGGAGTGGGTGGCCGCTATTGTGAATAGGCTGGTCCTTCCCGCTGCCACCCGGCCAAGTGCGACGGCTCTGCCGCCCTGCGGTGCTCGTCACCCAGGTTTGTGCAAGTCGGTCAGAGGCCGAAGGCGGAGGTCTCTTGACACGATTGGAGGACGGGCCATCCCCACGTTGAATCCGGACGTCCCTCCACAGGCGCTCGTGTCGAAAATGAAAGGCGAGAGAGACGTGAGTGGCCTTGGTTCCCTTTGGGTGTTGCCAGGAAGGATGCGGGCTGACCCTTGCCTGAGCACACCCAGGTTTTTGCAACTCGGTCAGAGGCCGGGGCAGAGGTCTCTTGAAACGACTGGAGGGCGGGCAATCCCCACGTTGAATCCGGCCGTCCCTCCACAGGCGCTCGTGCCGAAATTGAAGGCGAGAGAGGCGAGTGGCCTTGCTTCCCTTGTGTGTTGCCAGGAAGGATGTGGTCTGACCCTTGCCTGAGCACACCAAGGTTTGTGCAACTCAGTCAGAGGCCGGGGGCAGAGGTCTCTTGAAACGACTGGAGGGCGGGCAATCCCCACGTTGAATCCGGCCGTCCCTCCACAGGCGCTCGTGCCGAAATTGAAGGCGAGAGAGGCGAGTGGCCTTGCTTCCCTTGTGTGTTGCCAGGAAGGATGTGGTCTGACCCTTGCCTGAGCACACCAAGGTTTGTGCAACTCAGTCAGAGGCCGGGGGCAGAGGTCTCTTGAAACGACTGGAGGGCGGGCAATCCCCACGTTGTATCCGGCCGTCCCTCCACAGGCGCTCGTGTCGAAAATGAAAGGCGAGAGACGCGAGTGGCCTTGGTTCCCTTGGGTGTTGCCAGGAAGGATGTGGTCTGACCCTTGCCTGAGCACACCAAGGTTTGTGCAACTCAGTCAGAGGCCGGGGCAGAGGTCTCTTGGAACGATTGGAGGGCGGGCAATCCCCACGTTGTATCCGGCCGTCCCTCCACAGGCGCTCGTGTCGAAAATGAAAGGCGAGAGACGCGAGTGGCCTTGCTTGCCTTGGGTGTTGCCAGGAAGGATGAGGGCTGCCCCTTGCCTGAGCACACCAAGGTTTGTGCAACTCCGTTCAGAGGCCGGGGCAGAGGTCTCTTGAAACGACTGGAGGGCGGGCAATCCCCACGTTGAATCCGGCCGTCCCTCCACAGGCGCTCGTGTCCAAAATGAAAGGCGAGAGACGCGAGTGGCCTTGGTTCCCTTTGGGTGTTGCCAGGAAGGATGTGGTCTGACCCTTGCCTGAGCACACCAAGGTTTGTGCAACTCAGTCAGAGGCCGGGGCAGAGGTCTCTTGGAACGATTGGAGGGCGGGCAATCCCCACGTTGAATCCGGCCGTCCCTCCACAGGCGCTCGTGTCGAAAATGAAAGGCGAGAGACGCGAGTGGCCTTGCTTGCCTTGGGTGTTGCCAGGAAGGATGTGGTCTGACCCTTGCCTGAGCACACCAAGGTTTGTGCAACTCAGTCAGAGGCCGGGGCAGAGGTCTCTTGGAACGATTGGAGGGCGGGCAATCCCCACGTTGAATCCGGCCGTCCCTCCACAGGCGCTCGTGTCCAAAATGAAAGGCGAGAGACGCGAGTGGCCTTGGTTCCCTTTGGGTGTTGCCATGAAGGATGTGGTCTGAC